>NW_022196895.1:34799133-34817409 GCF_008632895.1 Mastomys coucha | reverse complement strand
CAAAAAAAAAAAAAAAAGTAAAAAGAAAAAAGAATGTGATTGGAAAACTGGTGAGAAAGACATCTGGGGAAGAAGTATGTGAACAGATCTCTTAAACAGCCAAAGAACTCGAAGATACTTGTGGCCCATGTAAATGCTCATCAAGAGGTGACTTCAGCAGAGGAGAAGTCCAGCAACAAACCAGATAGGATGAGCGAGTCTGTGGATATTCAGCTTCCTTCCCCAGCCATCCCTGTCATTGCCCAATGGGCCCATAAACAAAGTGGCCATGGTAGCAGAGATGGAGATTATGCATGGGCCACCTAATGCATCTCAGTTCTGTCCCTCTAGAGAACCCTGACTAAAATATCTCCCAACCTAAGGTTAATTATTCCATATTACTGTTTGGGCATGGTGCAAGGTGTAGAAGAATATACTGTGAGTTGCTACTATTTATAACAGGGAAGTGGTCAAAAGAAGAAGGGGAGAGAGGAAGGGAAGGAAGGAGAAAGAGAGTTATTAGGTAAGAAGTTTTGTTTTGTGATATAGGCATACATTGTGTAAAATTAAAAATAAAACTTTTTTAAAGAATACATTTTAAGTCAGGAAGAGGTGGTACATGCCTTTAATCCCAGCTCTTGGGAGGCAGAGGCAAAGCAGATCTCTGTGAGTTCAAGTCCAGCCTGGTCTACAGAATGAGTTCCAGGACAGCCAATGTTACATAGAAAAAACCCTGTCTCAAAAAACAAAACAAAACAACAACAAAAAAAAAAACCAAACGTATTTTATGTTTAAATACATGTCTATATGTGATATATATGTGGCAGTGTGTGGCTATCTGTACATCTGTGCAGGTGCCTTCCTAGAATAAAGATATCCAGATCCTTTAGAGCCAGAGTTATAGGTGGTTATGAACTGCCTGGCACAGGTGCTGGGAACCAGGCTCAGGTCATCTGCAAGAGCAGTATGTACTCTTAACCTCAGAGCCGCCACCTCTTTAGCCCCTCTACCTATTTTATCTGTTTTGTCACAAATTTGCAAAAACTGAACATGTGGGAAATCAGAAACGAGCAAACAGCTTGCCTTGGGGAATGAAACTCTTGATAATTTTGTTAAAGCCATGAGGTAGCTTAGAAACGTGGGGTATGATAGACTCCCTTTCTTCTCCTGCCATCAGCATTCTTAAACTACTCCTCAGATATGGAACAGCAAGACAAGGATGAGATCCATTTATCAATGGGTTGGGACACTACAGATGGGCAGTGTTCTGTGGGATCTGAATGCATCACATCGGACCCAGAAAACTCCAGCCATGCATACAGACAGGATAAGAATGGGAACCATTTCCCTGGAAGATGGACTTCCTCGGGCATCTGGTTGTCTAAAGCCTGTGGCCTCAAACTCCATAGACTACCACCCTAGAACTTCAGGGCACCGAAGCAAAAGGCTTAGTCTGAATTGACCAGGTGCCCTCCATTCAATGATACAGCAGTAAGATGCATTCTTTAAATGGTGGGTAGGAAACTGATCAAGAGAATAAAAAATTAATAAAGAAAAGAAGAAAAGAACATTAGGAAATAAAATATTAAAAAATGTAAATGTGGCAGAAATTGTAACAGCCTAAAGCTCCTCTCCCTCCGGGAACAGCTGTGTCTGCTAATCCCTCGAGAAGTCCTCACTGCCATCTCCCTTCCTCCCTTCCTTCCTTCCTTCCTCCGTCTCTCTCTAATAGCTCCCTTGTTCCTGCTGGACAAAACTAGCCCTTTGTGGCAGCTCTCGGAACAACATTAAAAACAGGAATAGGGAAATTGTAAACAGGAGGCTTCTGGCCTACAGGCGAAGACACACACAGGCCTCTGAGGCCTACTTCATGCTAAGCAAAGAAACAGATCTTTGTTGCTAAAGGGATTAGGACCCTGGGCCTCTGGAAGTACCGCTGAGGCATTCAGCTGGCCTGAAGCAGGGGCTTTGTAAAGAGACACCTCCGTTAGAGGTCTGGGAGCCAGCGGAAACCATTCATGCTCTTTACACAATCTGGGTAATGTGAGAGTGTTGGACTGCTAAACGCCTCTGTTGAGGCGGGTCCTATCTCCTTGAATGGTAAATTCTTTAGCAGCTAAATGAGGGTGGTATAATTACCTTCGCTGGCTGGGTTTTTTTTTTTGGGGGGGGGTGGTCCTTTCTATCTTTAACCCTTGCTGGGAGGAATATTCAAGAATCATGGAACACCAACTCCAAGATAATCTTTGTCTTGACGGAGCTGGCATAATGCTATATAAGACATTATATTCTCTGAGCACCTTAACGTCTGATCAATGACCCACCGGAACCCCAAGCTCTCCAGAATGATGCACATTTCTGTACTCACGTCTTCTGGGCCTCTGGTTTAGAAGGTTCCCCCAGGTTGCCTACCTCATTTCTATCTATCCTAAGTTCAAGTTCATCTTCAAGAGGGACAGAGTCGTCCCCTGAGGTCTACAAACTACTTCTCTCTTGCTGCTGTACTCTGGCCTATGTGTCTGCCTACCTATAGGAGTGGCTGGAGAGTAGGGGTTATTTACTTCATATCCACACTATACGGCCCTTCACAGGAGTCCAGGGTGGTCTGTGCCAGCAGGAGAGGAATATGGTTAGTAGGGATTAGTTTGAAGATCGGCCTTATGATGGCTAAGAAACTAGACCCATCTTGTGCTTTGGTGACTTTTAAGAATTTCTTAAAGTTCATCTGTGAATCCTTCCAGACTGGCCTATAGGCGAGTCTTGATCAATGAGGGAAGGCCCAGCTTACTGTGGGCAGTACCATCCTTGGGCAGGTGGGTCTGGGTTCTATGAGAAAGCACACTGAGCAAGCCATCGGAAACAAGCCAGTAAGCAGGATTTCCCCGTGCCCTCTGCTTTAGTTCCTGCCTCCAGGTTTCTGCCCTGACTTCCCTCAATGATAGACTATGACACGGAAGTATAAGCCAAATAAATCCTTCCCTGGCTAAGCCCCTTTTGGTCGCTGTCTTAGACAATGTTCTAGAACTGTGAAGAGACATCATGACTGAGGTGACTCTTATAAGCATTTAACTTGGGGCTTGCTTACAGGTTCAGGGGTTTAGTCCATTTTTTTTCACGGCAGGAGCATAGCGGCATGCAGACAGGTGCTAGAACAGTATCTGAGAGCTACCTACTAATTGGTAGGCAGAGAGAGACAGAGAGAGACGGGGCCTGGCACTTGGTTTTTGAAACCTCAAATTCCACCCCCCAGTTTCATACTTCTGCTAATAAGATTATACCTACTCCAGCAAGGCTACCCCTCCTAATCATTCTCAAATAGTACCACTCTTGGATACTAAGGATTCAAATATGTAAGCCTACAGGGGATTTTCTTATTCAAAAACAATCACAGTCAGGGCTAGAGAGATGGCTCAGCAGTTAAGAGCACTGACTCCTCTTCCAAAGGTCCTGAGTTCAAATCCTAGCAACCACATGGTGGCTCACAACCATCCGTAATGAGATCTGATACCCTCTTCTGGGGTGTCTGAAGACAGCTACAGTGTACTTACATATAATAATAAATGAATCTTTTAAAAAAATTATAGTCATAATGTTTTATGATAGTAATATAAACAAAACTAGGCCGATAAATAACGAATAAATAAAGCTAATGGGTATAACTCTACACTCAAAAAAAAAGAAAAGAAAGGTAGGTGTTGGTCAGCTAAGGACTGAGGGAAACGTGCTCCAGGGAGAATGGAGGGCTGGGTTAGGGAGTTTGCAGGTAGGAGCTAGAGAATTCCATGAAAGTGGGGATTTTTCTGTAACCTATAAGTTGGACTGCGGAGCAAACAGTCCATATGTATCATTTATATAGAGAACAGAAGCCAATCATACCATAAGGGCCATAATGTTTGCATTAAGGAACAAGAATCAATTCAGGTGTCAACACAGGAGACATGGTCAGGGAGAGTGTTAAATATTCTGCCAGGGCCCTGGGATTTTATCTTGTGGGAACTGGAAGTCACCAGCAAGAGACAATTGAGGCAGGTGAATGTCAAGAGAGACTATCCCACCAGGCCTGGAGGCAAAAGGTAAAGTGACCAGTCACGGGCACTTCTGGGTTTCTCTCTTTCTTTCTTTCTCTCTCTCTTTCTTTCTTTCTTTTTCTTTATTTTTATTGTTTGTTCTTTGTTTTGCTTTTCGCTTGTTTGGTTGGTTTGGGTTGGGTTTTTTTGTTTTGTTTTGTTTTGTATTTTTAAGGCAGGGTTTCTTTATGTAGCCTTGGCTGTCCTAGAACTCACTCTACAAGTCAGGTTAGCCTCGAACTCAGAGATTTGTCTGTCTGTGCTTCCAGGTGCTAGGATTAAGGATATGTTCCATCATCCCCACCCAGCAGTTCTGGGTTTCTTAAACATAAAACACTGACTTCCACTGACTGAATTTATCAGGACAGAGGCATGTCTGTATAGGCATTTGGAGACTGCATCCCTTCAATGAAAATGCCCATCTAAACGTAGGCGGTACCACACCACGGAGTTCAGGTCCTGCACTGGACAGCAAGAAGAAAACAGGCAGAGCGCATCAATGTTCATCTATCTCTTCTTCCTATGACATGCGACCTGCATCACATGACCAGTTGCCTCATGCACCTTCTGCTACCGGGCCTTGCCACTACGGTGGGCTGTGACCCCGTCCAATTGTAAGCTAAAAATCAGCTCTTCCCCCTTTGAGTTGCTTCTCGGGTATCTGAACACAGCCACAAAGAGGAAGGAGCAGTAAGGTATCAAAGAGGAGGAAAGAAGAGAGAGGAAGACACCCTCCTCCTCACTTGTGGCTTGGAATACCAGGGGACACTAAATGAGACAGCATACACAAGAAGGGGAGTGGGTTTGGGGGAAGCTAGCTGAGGCAAGCTCAGTTAAAGGGGCCTACGTTAGAACAAAGTTATCAGGCAGTCAGCCAGAATCTACCTACGTGAGTCAACCCATGGTCCTAGGGAGCTGCTTCCCGGTCAGACTCTAAGTAGAAACATTTATTAATCTTTAAGAAACCCCAAACTGGAAAATTTAGCAACATTGTTTCTGAATTCCTATCTGCAACAATTGGCCGGAGCTCAACAACGACCTGTCCAACCTTTCCCCAGTTTCCCCTGAAGGCATTTTCATCCGACACTCCAACTCAGAATCTTGGGGAAGGGGTAGGAGAGGGAGATACCCATCACAAACTCACCAGCATCTACGAGGTAGCCCAATCCCTAATGTGGAGTCATCCCTAGGGAGAAAGTATAATAGAACAAGATGGCATTAAGGGAGGAGTCAGAGAGGTGTCCCCACCCCTGGTTGGGGAGGGGGGGAATTCTTGCTCTTAACAGAAATAAACAGAACAGGTGGGGTGGAAAGAGAGAGCTTGAAATTTGAAGTGCTCTCACCGGGTCTAATTCAGCAGGAGTCTAAAGACACAGGAACCTAAGAGAAGGTCCTGCGGAGTTGGGTTACGATGCTTCAGGGTGTCCTGTTTCATGGCACGGTTAAGGAAGGAGCCAGAGGGCAGTGGGCTGAGTACAGGATGACCAGTAAGAAGATGCAGCATGCATAGACCACCCGGGTCAGAGAGAAAAGATCCCATGCTAGGGATAGTGACATCATGCCATCCTGGAAAAAGAAGCCAGCAGTGGAAGGGGCCTGGAGAAACATAACTGAGATGAAGAGAAGGAAGTCCAAGAGAAGATGGGAGGAGGAGGCAGAGATGGGTGGATGCAAGCAAGAAGTATCTGGGGCTGCAAGGCTGTCAGAGTGGGAAGGACAAAAAAGCCCAGAGCAGAGAAGCCATTTTCTTTTTTCTTTTTTTTTCCTTTTTTTTCTCTCTTTCTTTCTTTCTTTCTTTTTTTTTTTTTTAATTTATTTTATGTGTATGAGTACACTGTAGCTGTACAGATGGCTGTGAGCCATCATGTATGTGGCTGCTGGGAATTGAACTCAGGACCTCTGCTGGCCCAGCTTGCTCCAGCGTACTTCACTGTAGCTGTCTTCAGACGCACCAGAAGAGGGCATCAGATCTCATTACGGGCGGTTGTGAGCCACCATGTGGTTGCTGGGATCCGAACTCAGGACCTTCGGAAGAGCAGTCAGTGCTCTTACCCGCTGAGCCATCTCGCCAGCCTCCCCCCCTTTTTTTTAAAGTATAGAATAGTTTATTTAGGGCATGGAGAGGGGAGTTAACTCACTGTAGCTGTCTTCAGACGCAACAGATGAGGGCGTCCGATCTCATTAGGGGTGGTTGTGAGCCACCATGTGGTTGCTGGGATCCGAACTCAGGACCTTGAGAAGAGCAGTCAGTACTCTCACCCGCTGAGCCATCTCACCAGCCCCTGGAGAAGCCATTTTCAAGGATTCGCTGGCTATCAATGGACCTGTGGCTGTTGGGGAAGGGTGTGGGCTAAAGGGGGTGACTCAGGGTTCCTCTCCTTTTCCTTTTGATACCAAGACTGAAGGGACAGAGGGAGTGTGGGCAGGTTAGCACAGGTCCTAGCTTATAAGAAGCAAGGGTGCTGGGCAAAGCAAGCCCTGCAGGCCAACAGTAGGGCAGAATGAGTTGCATTTCGGAGCTCAACCCCGCCCCCTGCCCCGCCCCAGCACTGTTGTGAGCGGGAAGGGGAAGTGGGCACTGACTCCTATAAAAGCTGGAGAGAGTCAGACACCTGGCCCCAGGCCTTCTCCAGAGCACATCTAGGTTTGAATGCTTACTTTGCATGTCCCCTATGCACAACACGCTCCAGACAGATCTGCCAGAACCAAGAGAGCCATCAGCACAATGCTATCTTGCAGTGCAACTCACAAATGCAAGCTTTCACACAGCTGGAGGTGGGAAGGGCGGGGGAGGTGTTACTGTAGCACCTGTGGACAGAAATGAGTGGGCTCTCTATACGGCCTGACCATAGCTGCTACAGAGCCTCCTCTACGCAAGGCCTCGGGCTTCCTTTGGCAACATGCTTAGCAAAACGATTGTCTAAATTACATCTGTTTGTTTGTTTAGTGTACTTTTGGTTGTTTGGACTTCCCCATTTTTTTCACAGACATTTTTTAATGAATTTTCTGACCCAATAACTACCTGAGTCTCTCTCTTTTATGTCTTATTTATTTTACAATAAAGTTAACTATGAGGCAAAAGAAACAGAAAGGGAAATTTTAACATGGGGAAACTATACAGAAGGTACTACTCTCTCAACATGAAGTGCTGCTGCAATAAAGAAAATCTCCATGTCTCAAAAGTTCCTCCAGATCTTGAAAATAAATAAATAAATAATTAAAAAAATAAAAAATAAAAAATCTGGGTATAGTCCTTGCACTGAAAAAAAAAAATCAATATGCTTTAATTTCTTCCAAAAACATGGGGTTGGGAGTGGCAGAGGTAGGCAACTTGGCATTCTTTCACCTGGTTTGAATTACATGCTTCAATCCAGCAGGCATCTCCCCAGAGGGGATGTGGGATCTTCTTTAGAGGAAAATGCTAAACATCCATCTGTCAGAAACAATTTTGGGGTACTGAGGTGTAGAGATGGAGAACGGAACAGACCCTCCCTTGAGGCTGCTGTCTGTGAGGAACGGTCCAGTCTCTGGAAGCTGCATGTACTTGTTATCCTTGATCAAGGGCACACTGCACAGCAGGCAAAGCCGCCCACACAGGGGACCCAGCAGTCCATGTCCCCACGAAGCTCACGCTCTCCTCTAAGAGCCGGTCTTGAGAGTAAGAGGTGGGGGAAGGGGGATGCGAGCAGAGGCTGTAGCAGGGGCACAGGACTATCAAGTGCCAGTTTGCAACAAGCCTCCCAGTGTCCCCCCCTCGCATCTGTTCTCTTACCCTGCCTCACTGCCCTTCAGACACATTTCACTATTTGAAATCACATCTTTGAGTTTGTCTGTGCATTGTTCACATCTGTTGCTAGACCATGAGCTCTCTCTGAAGACAAAGATGGACTGTCCTAGTCATGACAGATCCTCAGCATCTAGAAAATGCCTGGAACGTGAAGAAAACGTCCTTCACTGTCGCTTAAAAGTATGTCAATGCGTGGCCAGCACTTCCATGTTTTATCTAGGTAAGCATGTACCATGTTCAACCAGTGAGCTTAGAATAACACACATCACTTCTTTCATGCCTCACGAAAACTCTCCCAGTGGGTAGGTGGGTAGTGTGACTGTCAGTTTGAAAAAATAAACATGGGCCAAATAAATACATTTTGTACACTGTATAAAAGCAAGAATGAGAATAACAATCGGGGGTGGGGCAAATAAAAGGAACGCTTAGGTCTTCGAAAACCCAGTATAATTCTACAAAAGAGACGTGTAGACATTGAGATGGTGACAATAATGGCCAGAAGAGTGGGAAAGAAACAAACACACATTTATGCTGAGGCTGTTAGCTCGGTTGGCAGACTGCTTGCCTGCCGAGTTTGTAGCCCAGGGCTCTGTCCCCAACACTGTACACACTAAACGTGAAGACAGCACAGGGCCATCCCAGCACTTGGGAGGTGGAGGCAGGTGACTTAGAAGTTCAAGCTCCTTGGGAAGGGAAGAGAAGAGAATGGAAGGGAAGTGGGGAGGGGGGGAAAGGGAGAGGAAGAAGGGAAGGAGAGAAGAAGGGAGAGACTGGAGGAGGGAAGGGGATGAGAGGGAAGAAGGAAGATAGGAGAGGGAGGGAGAGTGGGGGTGAGTGGGAGAGAGAAGAACGGGGAGGAAAGGTGAGAGAGGAAGGATGGAAGGCCTAGGAGATTGGTGAAGCACACACCTAGTTGTATCTATGACAGTATGTCTGGGGCAATTAGATCATCGCAGCTCTGCTCTACTCAAAAGATTGTCTTCTTGATGAATTTAAATACATACTACTGGGAGGTGGTAAAGGGTGAGGCTAGCTGGAGGAAGTTGACTACTGTGGTATGGATGTAGGGGATAATTATCAGTTCCTTCTGCTTCTTCTCAGAGAACTAAAATTGTGGTGATTTATCCAGAGCCCACATTTCCCAGACTCCTTTGCAGTGAAGTTGCCCAAACATGGGAACAAATAATGCATGAAAATTATCATGTGCTTCAAAAGGAATGACTTTCCAAAATGGCCTCTTTTCTTACACCCATGTTTGTGAGTGACCAAGAAGGCATGACATGTGCCAGCTCACCACACAGATGAGCGCAAAACTCAGGGAAGGTGAACAACCAGATAGGGGGAAACTGCAGTCGCAGGATGACTCTGCAGAACAGAGGTGCCTCGCAGGCTGGGCTCACTCTAGCTGCCATGGTGAAAAGAGAATAAGGAACAACTAGGTTAGCAGCAGAGAGACAATTGGGTCATCTCTCATGGAAACCCACAAGGGCAGCGTTCATGAAGGTGGCAGTCTCCAAAACATGAGGTATGATCAAATTCTAGATGGAGTTTCAATATTTAATTCAATGGACTTCTTGATAAATTCTACTTAAGAGTAAAAAATAAATAAAAAAGATTCCAAGGATACCACAATCCCTTTTAGCCTGATTACCTAACAGAATGGAGTGGCTATGAACTGAGGTTAAGAGAAATCTTGAAGCTGAGTCTGTCTTTGGAGAAAGATCAGAAGTCAAATTTTGGAGATGAAGCCAGACATGGCAATCCATCCCTGTAATCCTAGCACTTGGGAGGCAGAGACAGAAGAATCATCAGTTGTTGTTTAATCAGCCTGGTTTTGGTAGCAAGGTCTAGAACACTGAGGCCTTCACAGTGAGATTGTCTCAACAAGCAAAAATCAGGGCTAGGGAGATGGCATGCTGGCCTGAGTTCCATCCTTATGAGCACTCATTTTAAAAGGCCAAGCATGGTGGCCTGCATCCATAATCCCATTACTGGTGGAGGCAGACACAGGCAGGTGTAGCTGCCAACAACCACTCATACGAATGGGTTTTCTGGAATGGGGGTCAAGGCCCGAATAATTTGGGGTACCGGAAATGCAGGAAGGGTTTGAAAAAATTAGACCAACACATGGTGTGCTTTCAGTCCGCCATCATTCATTGAATTTCTCCTTGTTAGAAGCAAACAGGTAGATAGGTAAAGCAAAACCCCTCCCCCAAGTTCATCAGCAACTTGGCCCAATCAGCAGCTTTATCTTCAGTCTTTGGAGGCGGGACTTCCGGTGTAACTGGAACTTAGAGAGAGGTGTGGCAATTAGCTGGAGGTAGGCAGAGAGGCATGGCTATCTGTGGCAAGGCAGGGTCTGATAGAATCAGCCCTCAGCTGTGGGAGGGTCACAGGCAGATGCCTAGGGCTCTCTGAGCACCCAGCCTAGCCTACTTGGCATAGTTCTAGACAGTACAAGACCCTGTGTCATTAAGTGCTGTACACCCAAATGTATAATGAGCAGCCATGTGTGCACATATACACATACTTATTCATGCACACATGTAAACACACATACATATATACAAACAAACATCTCGACAAACAAATAAGAACAGAGGTTAAGGTTAAGGCTGTCTAGGGTTGGATTGTTGGTTGGTTGGTTGGTTGGTTGGTTTCGAGACAGTCTCACTATGTAGCTCCAGCTGGAATGATGTCACTTTTCAGCCCTGTACTGTATAGATTAGGTTGTCCTAAAATCTGTAGCAATCTTCCTCTATCTGCTTCCCAAGTGATGGGATTATGGGCATTTAGCACCCTACCCAGCAGTAGACCCTAGATCTGAATGAATCCTGACCCTGGAACTCCCCCAAGACTCTTCTCAAATGACTTGGGTCTTCAGTGAGTTCATGTTCTCACCTATAAAGCCAAGGCTAACTCACAGAGTAGATGGTCAGATGAGACACATGCAGCCAAACTCCTGTGCTGTTTAATTGTTTCAAAAAGGCTCAGCACATTTAAGACCAGGAAGAGATCTTGCTCCATCATTTTATCTGTTGATTCCCATCTCAAATCACTCTGGACCAACAAGATTTTCCAAGTAGAGACATGATTGTCAGCGGTAGCCCCAGCCCTTTGGGCAACCAGGCATTTGGTGGGGGGAACTATGCTCAGAGTTCACAATAACTTCCACATTTCATATTACTATATAATTAGGGGGCAAATTAAGAACTGTGAGAAACAGGCCCTAACTTTTTCTCCTCTGCTACATTTGGCATCAATACCGTAGGCAGGCTGTGATGGCTACTGTTGGTTGTCAACTTGACTGTATCTGGAATGAACTACAATCCAGAACTGAAGGGCTATGATCTGGGCCTTGCTGGCAGAATGATAATACGCCTTTTGATCTTGAGGCACAGAAGACACAGGCTTTTGATCTAGATCTTGAGGAAGGATGACATGCGCCTTTAATCCAGATCTTGAGCCCGGAAGGCACACCTTTAATCTGGGCCACACCTTCTGCTGGAAGGTCAACGGAAGAAGGGTTGTTTGCCCTTCGCCTGCTTACCCATGCCTTGCCAGCACATCCACTGGAGCCTGCTTCCTTGGGATGCCTCCAAATCAATATATTCACTTCCTAGATTATAAACTGTTCCTTGAGTTTTAAAGACTGACAAATACAAGAAAGGTAAACTGACAATATTCAGGGTCATATAGGAATCAAGGTGCATGCAAAGTCCTAGCTCTCAAAAGGGCTTGGGGGTGGGTGGGGGCAACTTAAGGAAGAAAAATCAAAATGAACAGTATCAAGCAATGTTTTGGGTGTTATTTATTTAAGCCATATGTTAAGATGCTTTCCAGCTTCAGCTTGTCTCTTTTAAGAAGTGGATATAAGCTACAGAGAAAAGTGAGTCAATGAGACAAGCGAGATGAAAGGGATTTATGTAGGAAGAAATCAAATTCTTATTTGCAGAGAGTGTGCTCCTATTCTTAAAAGAACCAGGAAGATGCCATTGAAATGCCTTAGGCCTGCCGGGCAGCAGTGGCACACGCCTTTAGTCCCAGCCTTCAAAACGCAGAGATAGGTGGATCTCTGGGTTTGAGAGGCCAGCCTGGTCTACAGAGGGAGTTCCAGGACAGCCAGGGCAGACTATATAGAGAAACCCTGGCTTGAAAAACAAAGAGAATGCAAAAGGAGAGGAACAAAGAAACCGAGAAAAGAAAAATCTCTTAAGCCCAGTAAGTGCTTTCAGCAAAGGACCAGGATACAAAGTCAACACACAAAAACCAGTAGCCTTTATATGAATAAGGAAATTGCCAAGAACAAATTAAGGTGAATAGGGGAGAGATTCCCATTCACAATGGCTTCATAAAGATAAACCTAGGACTATAACTAACTGAGGAGATCAAAGACCTCTGCAGTGAAGCCTTTAAGACATGAAAGAAATTAAAAGCAACACTGGAAGACAGAAAGACCTCCCATGCTCATGAAATGGCAAAATTAATACTGTAAAAACGGCCGTATCATCCACCACAAGTGGCCTTCCAGCTTCAAATGTAATCCCTATCCAAAGCCCAATGACGTTCTTCACAGAAGTTAAGAAAAAAAATCTAAAGTCCATATGGAGGCACAAAAGATCCTAAATATCCAAAATAACGATAAATGGAAAGACCTGCAAAAGGCATCCCAGGGCCTGAGATGACAGCACAAAGCCACAGTGGCTGAAACTGCATGGGGCTGACACAGAAAGACTGCAGAGCAACGGAACCAAGTGGAGGATGCAGAAAGAAACGAACAGGGTTCCAGCTGCCTCATTTTTGACACACACACGTATCATATGCTATAAAAGAAACAACCTCTTCAGTGAATAATCCATATTCACATATGGAATGAAACCAGATCCACAGCTCTCATCCTGGGTCAATCTTTTTACGTTTATGTAGCTGGGTGTGGTGGCACACACCTTTAATCTTAGCGTTTGGGAGGCAGAGGCAGAAGGAAGTCAATGATTTTGAGACAATCTGATCTACAAAGTGAGTTCCAGGGCAGACATGAATGTATAGAGTCTGAGCCCGACTGTGTCTCTCTGTGTCTCTGTCTGTGTGTATGTGCGCGCGCACGTGTGTGTTTCTGTGAGCCTGCAAATTTTTCTGCACATCATATACATCCACAAGCTTCAGAAGCCAGCAGAGGGTGTTGGATCCCCTGAGACTAGAGTTACAGGGATTGTGAGCTGCCATGTGCATCTGGGAACCAAACCCTGGTCCTCTGCAAAAGCAGCCAACAGTCGTCTCTCTCTCTCTCTCTCTCACATCAGATCAAAGATCTTAATGTCAGACCTGAGACTCTGAAAGTGTTAGGGGGCATTTTAAGAAATAGCTGGAGAATAGAACTTTCTGAAAAGGACCCCAAGGGCCCAGGACACCATGCAAGAAACTGGCAAATGGGATTCCCAGAGATTAAATAGCTTCTGCACAGCAAAGGAAATAACCAGCAGAAGAAAAAGACTGCTTGCAGCACGGGGGAAGCTTTGCCACCAGACAGAATGTGAGAGTGTGTGTGTGTGTATGTGTGTGTGTATAAACACACACATACACATATATACACAAACATATACACACACATACATACACACACACATACACATATACACACATATACATATACACACACATATACACACACATACACACACACATACACACACATATACACACACATACACACAAACACAACTCTCACCTCGAAGGGAAGAAGGGATGGTTTATTCTAAAGCCAAATCTGAGTGGCCAGAACCAAGGAACACTGATTCAGGCTACACCGAATACCATGTTCTGATCTGGTAACAGTTTCATGGAGAAGATCACAAACCAAGGCACTTTTCAAATCTGTTGGTGGAAACACAGGGCGATAGGTAATGATAAAATAGAGATACGTCTGTTCTAGGCTTCAGATGCTGTCTGATGACACTCTTAGCCTTCCAGTTGCTGGATGCTAAGGCTGTATTTGTACATCCCAAAAGGATTTACCTCACAGTCACAAGGATGCTGAGTCACACGCAGAGGTGTGCAGTAAATGACAATTTAGGGGGCTAAAGATAGCCCAAGATAATTTAGCTTCCGATGTGTACCGCCTAACCCTCTGAAACCACCAAGGGTTTCAGCCTATCAATAAATAGCCTTGTAGAGTTTGGCACCAGCTTTTCTCCCCTCTGGAGAATTCAGCTCCCAACAGATAATTAACATCTAGAATATATCAAGAGCTGGAAAAATTAAATAACAAAAAGAAAAAACAAACAAACAATAAAAGAAAACAAAAACCAAAGCACCCAATCAGAAATGGTCTGCTGAACTTAGTAGACCATTCTCAGAAGAAGAAACACAAATGGCCGATAGATACTTGAAGTGTTTTCACCAACCTCAGCCATCAGGGTCATGCCAACTGAAACTACTGAGATTCCCTTTTTCCCTTGTTATAGTGGCTATTATCAGGAACACTTTGACAGCGGCTGGATGTGGTCAGTCAGGCCCCTAAGCTTTGGAGGCAGATGCAAAAGGATCACAGAAGAGCCAGCCTAAGCTATGCAGGGATTTTTTCAAGACAATCAGGGCTGCATAGAGACACCCTGCCACAAAAAATACAGCATCATGACAACAAGTTTTGAGGAGGAACAAGGAGCACTTACACACGAATGGGCAGACAGGACTAGTCAGGATGTGAACTGGTCCAGCCAGGACAGAAGTCAGTATGCAGGTACCACACACATATACACATACACACACATACATACACACACACACACACATACACACATACATATATGCACACACACATGTACATACACACATACATGTGCACACACACATACACACACATACACACACACACAGAGCACCACAAAACCAACTGAACAAATCCCAACATTATCTGACCTACACCAATCTTCAAAAGAACCTTAGCCAGCCTATCATTTGCACATCCGTGTGTACTGCTGCGCGCCTCCATTCACAATAGCCAAGAGAGGGAATGGGCCTAGACATTCGTCAGTGGATGAATGGACAGAGAAAATTCAGTACATATTCTCTGAATATTCAGAGAATATTCAGTAGAATATTATTCTGCTGAAAAGAAGAAATGAAATCACAACATTTGAAGAAAAACAGAGAGTGAAATAAACTAGACTCAGAAACACAAGTAAAACATCACTTGTTTTCTCTCATACACTAAATTCAGATCTGCACATGCATGTGTACGCACACACGCATGGGATGGACAGATGTGACTTGAAAGCAGATGGTGGGGGGGCAACTATGGAGGCGGGAGGAGGGCAGGGAATGAGCAGGAAGAGGCAAAGGAGAGGGAAAGGGCAGTACCAGGTGTGTGAGCATGTGTGTAATGAATACAATTAAAATGTAACAGTATATGTGTATGAAAATGCCATAATGAAACCTGTTATCTAGTATGCTTTTAAAATTAATTTAAAAAGGGGTCAAAAAGGTGCCAGGGCTAATTAAACTATAGCTTTATGTAGCTGTGTGCAGCTGAGAAGCCCAAATCAAAATCCTAAAACTCCTATAAAACCTTACAAGACATACTGCTTTTTTTTTTTTAACCCGAGTACACATTTCTCAAGTTACGAAGCTTGTAGGCAGCAATGCTGTTGTGTTGTAACGTCAAAGGGTTGAACGCACCTGCATTCGGAGGTTGGTGGAGACCTGTGGACACTCATTCTAACTTTGGCCACTTTGTCCTGGGCTCATGACGGGACTACACTTCCCATCCTTCCTATAAGCACCTCTAGCCAGAGACTGGCCAGAGGAAGACAGGCTGATGTGTGATCATCGCTGCAAGGCCTGGGCCATACGACTCCTCAAGCAATGAGCACCAGGCTCTGCTCTGTGCCTTGGAAGCCACGTCTTGACGGCAGCAGAACCACAGTACGGCAGGAACCTAGGCATGGGAATCACTGCTCAGGAGAGGAGTCCGTGCTCATAAGGAACAGTCCTCAAAAGCCAGCAGAGATTAAAGCCACCGGAATGTTAGTGTGTGCTGTAGACAGCACAGCTCAAATCTTACCTCACCTTTCCCATATAGCCTCACGCTGACATTTGCCAACACGAAGTTTTCACAAGTCCAAGTAAAAGGCTGTCAGTCGGTGATCAGAGGAATCACAATCAACAGATTATACCCAGGTTAGTCCTCCAAACCTCATCACTGACAGAACTAAAAACTATCACTCTTGGTAGAAATGCATCACTTCATAAAACAGACTATACAAAGAATATGCTGGCATCTTCTGAAAAGGGCAGATCTTATTTACCAAGACAAAAGTACCTAAGGAAATCAGTCCAAAATTAAATAATCCAGTAGCCTGCCAAAATAGCTCCATGAGAAGAGGGACATGTTTCTTTCAGGCACGGGGCCTTTGCACATGCTGGCTCCTTTGGTGAAGGAGCTAAAGTCCTCCTTAGTCATGGTCCCCTGCAACAGTGCATGCATGACCCACAGGCTGTTCTCAGCTAATGGCCGAATAAACCAAGTGTATCAGGCTTTGCTGCTCTCATTTATTTAGGTGTTTATCCAGCCACACCAACCACAGCATTGACTTTACTCGTATTGTGTGTGTGGTATCCACATGTGTGTACATGTGTGTGCAGGTGTGCACACACAGGCGTGAGAGAGGGCAGCGGGTGTCCTCTTCCATCACGCTGCCTTATTTCCTTGTGACCTGTTCTCCCACCTGAAGCTATAGTAGATTTGGGGCTAGGTGAGGCTAGGTGGCAGGCAGCAATCCCCAGGAGGGCTCCAAGCTTCCCTAAGCACTGAAGCTGCAGGTGCACACATCTGCACAGGACATTTTTCTAAGAGATCTGAATTCAGGTCCCCAAGCTTGCACAACCAATGCACCGAGCCATTTCTCCAGCCCTTCTATTTAGAGTATGCTATCTTATACAGACAGTTACACGTCTCTTAATACTGGTAAGATGTGAAAGTGGATAAGATGCTAAGAATCAACATAAGTAAGAGACAGGCATCCGGGGCTTTTTCTGTATAATATATTATTTCAGTGACCTAGGGAGATCCTAGGGTAAAGTATATAAGGGTCCCTGTCTTCAGGCAATTCACGAATCATATATAGAGAGACACTGTCTCTGGGTGTCCTTGTAGGTATGACCCTTGTTCTGCCCTCAGTAAAGCTAGTCTGTGCTCCTTGTTTCAGGGGGGGAAAAAGGGAGAAAAATTTCCTCAGAGCTTCAAAGTTTACACCCTGTTGGGGATGAAGTGGGCTCTGATAATGAACACCCTGGGCAAGTGGGCCAAGGAGAACACAGCTCCCTGACACCACATAAGATCAAAGTTACCCCACCACACCCCCTACTGCACACTCTGCCACCCCTCCATGCCCCATACCCCCCCTCCACCAGGCTTCGGACAGGATAAACTCCAGGGATGAAGAAGCAGCCAAAGAGAAGATTCTAGGCAGGTTTGGAGTACCTCGAGTAGGACAAGAAAGTTCAGGAGTCTAAGAGAGGAACAGAACTAGAGGAAAGTGCTAGCCAAGGCAGCCGCCGCAGCCTACAGGTCCTGTAGAGACCTATAGGTGACCAGAGACTGGAGTGGGCGACAATTGCCCTCAAGTATGTGCATATCCATTTCCAAGAGGGCAAACTGAGGCCTACCAGAACTGCACGGTCTCGATTCTATGTGGATATTACCCTGACTCTGGATTCAAAGCCACCTGCTCCGGCTTTTTACTGGGAAACCACTGCTAGTGCACAGACTTTGCTCCAAAGCTGAGTAACTTTCCACCACTTTCCAAACACATCCTTCTCCCCACCCCCACCCACCCCTCACTCTGCTCTCGGTCGGGTGGACACATGCTACAGTTTAAGCCAATTCAGGGTTGAACCTGTAATCTTGGTGTCCGTTCATGGCTCATAGTAGCCATGTCATCTTAAGAGATGCACCAGACCTCTGGCAGGTGTTGGCAAGCCACAAAGAAACATACTCTGCGTCTTGGTCTTCCGGGACGGTCCGTCCTCCGATCATACAGTGAACTGCATGTAGAATCTCCCAGTGACTTCTTCAGACCAATCTTTGTTTCCGACACTCCAGCCGGGAAGATTCTAGAAAGAACTGCAGCAGCTACTCACTTGCTTTGTTGGTTTTTTTTTTCTAACCCAGATTTGTTCATGTGGCATTTCGACCAACGCCTAAAATACTGTTATTTTGCGAGGAGAGCATTCTAGAAACAAGGAATTACGTGTCAGACAAATAACACTCCAGTTTCCAGCCTCCGTCCCCTTTAATTTATGCTAAACATGGTATTTTAAAGTTGTCGCTTCTTTTATCTTCCACTAGAAGCCAGATTCTCTGACCTCCCTTCCTCCCTTTCTTGTCAATTTCTACAGCTCTCTCCTCCTCCCCTTCCTGGTTTCCTGGGTAATTTCTATGCATGG
>NW_022196895.1:34798933-34799123 GCF_008632895.1 Mastomys coucha | reverse complement strand
GGGTTTCTCTGTATAGCCCTGGCTGTCTTAGAACTCACTCTGTAGACCAGGCTGGTCTTGAACTCAGAAATCATCCTGCCTCTGCCTCCTAAGTGCTGGGATTAAAGGCGTGCGCCACCACCGCCCGGCTTCTATGCATGCTTTTGACTCTCTCTCTCTCTCTCTCTCTCTCTCTCTCTCTCTCTCTCTC
>NW_022196895.1:34780231-34796476 GCF_008632895.1 Mastomys coucha | reverse complement strand
CTCTCTCTCTCTCTCTCTCTCTCTCTCTCTCTCTCTCCCCTGCTCAGAACAACAGAACAGGAGAGTGAGATTTTCCTATCTCCTCTACTGGAGGCTTCAAGCCTATTTCCTGAACATAGGCTGCCCATCTCCCATAAGGCAGCAGTCCAGAGAAGAGTTGCCTGAATCCAGGCAGTGGTGGCCCACACCTTTAATCCCAGCACTTGGGAGGCAGAGGCAGGCAGATTTCTGAGTTCGAGGCCAGCCTGGTCTACAGAGAGAGTTCCAGGACAGCCAGGGCTATACAGAGAAACCCTGTCTCAGAAAAAAAACAAAAAAAGAAAAAGAAAAAAAAAAAAGAGTTGCCCAGCACTGACCAGGGAAGGACTGGTGGGATGTAGAAAAGGCTCAAGCTCTGCTGTACTTCAGCCATCCCTCTCCAGCAGATCCCTAAAAGGCACATACAGAAAGCACAGCAATGCAGATGCTCAACTTTGAGCAGAACTCCAACCCCAGTGTTGGGCTGGAACTCTCCCCATAGGGGTCAGTAAGCTACTGTACCCCAAGTGTCCCTAAAGGTCCACTCGCAGGCCAAACTGGAGCCTCCTGCAAGGGCCAGCCACCAACATAAGACATCAGAAGAGAGTAAGCAAGAGAAAATGAAATGACAAGGACCCCGGGGTACCTCCCCCAGACCCCTTCCAACCAAGGACAGGAAGAGGGCCACTTGAATAAGTGAATGAATGAATGAATGAATGAATGAGTCTCAAATAAATGCAAAAAGGCATTCACTTAGTACACCCAGGTCTAAGCTCAAATGGCACCACCTCTTTCTCTAATGCAGCAAGAATGGATACTTCATTTAACTCTCAGAGCAAAGAGTTTGCAGAGAACAGGAGAGAGGACAGGTTCCTCCGGGGCCACAGGGATGCTGGTTCTGGCCCCGTAATAGGAGACAGAGAGAGGCCCATGCAAGGCTGTGAGGACCTTACAGTGACTTGAAATCTGCACCTGTCCCCCCTCGTCATTCCGCACACAGCATATCCTTACACCTCCTCAGGGTGACAGCCTGGGGGGGGGGGCGGTGTCAGGCTGACAGGGTGACAGGGAAGCCACACTCCTTACTTCCACCCCATAGGACCCAAGGGGGAGGCAGAGGAGCTGGACTATCTCTACTCAATCCTTTAGCCAGCACCAATCCCCCGTGTCTCCAAACCTTAAGTGTGCTGCTCGGTGTATTCTTTTACAGCCTTATTGAGACTTTACTGGGAAATATAATGTGTGTATTTACAGAGACCAAGGTGAGGATTTGATGTACGGACCAAATCAGGACCGTGATGGAGGTAATAAACCCACCCATCACCACACAGACTCTGCTATGGTGAGTGCCCATGGTCCATTCACTCAGCCAACCTTAACCTAAGGATACTGTGAGCTGCGCTCACATCACACTGCACTATGCGTGCGAACTTACTCACCCAGAACTCAGTACACACACTTTTACCAACATCTATCTCCCCACCTCTCACCGCCACTCTGGGGCCCCAAGAAGCACATTCTACTGTTTCCAGGTTCATTTTTCTCTCCTTGGATAAGGTCTCATATAGCCCAGGCTAGCCTCAAACTTCATATACAGCCAAGGATTATCTTGAACTCCTGATCCTCCTGTATACCTCCCTTCCACCTAGACTGCAGGCTTAGACCACCACGCCTGGTTTATGTGCTGCCGGGAATGGAATGGAGTTACATTCACAGCCCCTGGAATTTTACCTAAGCCTTAAGTTTTGAGTCCAGCTTTACCCAAAGGGCTGATGGGACAAAGAGAACCTGAAGAAACTCAGCCTTCCTCTGCCTTCCTCTTTCCAGGATATTTCAGTCAAGTAAAAGCAGGTGGCTTAGTGCTGCAATCTGCCTCAGACCCTGAGAGCCACTGTGAGTCCCCCTGCCTGCTTCCCCCACAGCTGCTAGCCCTTGTCTATCAAAATAAATTCCAAATCTGTTGTCACATCAAGACAGACTCCCAGAACAGCAGCAGCACATGCCCGGTGAGGCTGAAGGATAGACAGCAAGGGCACAGCCACTTCAAAGGCAACAGACTACTGAGGTAACCAGGGGCAGTTTTCACGGAAGAACATGACTGCAGAGTCCCTGACCTGTCACTCAAACCTGACCTCCATGTCATCTCCCTCCTTCCCTGCCCAGCCCACTACACTCTATGCTCTTTCCCCCTCGGGGATGCATATATCTCCTAAGCTACCGTCTACTTCACTTCTTCA
Organism: Mastomys coucha; assembly: GCF_008632895.1. Classification (NCBI taxonomy): domain Eukaryota; kingdom Metazoa; phylum Chordata; class Mammalia; order Rodentia; family Muridae; genus Mastomys; species Mastomys coucha. The sequence goes on along the minus strand of NW_022196895.1, from coordinate 34,794,221 downwards.
CATTCCTACCTCCAAAGAACACTATGCTGGTTGCTACACCATGTGAAGAAATGCTGCATACAATTTAAAAAAAAAAAAAGTAACCAAACAGAAATGTATACCTTGAACAAATCTTTCCAACAGATGGGACTTAAGGCATTTATTATCCTTCTCCGGTCTGGGACTTTTCAAGTACTCTGCTAGCAGTAGGCCAAGCTGGGAGCTGTTTGATGGTACCTCTGACCAATTACATACTAATTAAAAAGACCACGGTGTGCTGGAGGTAGCAGCTTTGCATATGGACTTTAATTACTGAGTCCTAGTTTTGCCAAGAAAACACAAAAGGCTTTTTTTTTTTTTTTTTTTTTTCCCCCTGGCTGGATGCTGAGGTGTAGAGGGAACACATGGCTTGCATGGGAGGGGAGGGCAGGAGTGTCATCCAAAGCAGGAAGCCCAGCAGACGCCCTCCTCCACCCCCAGCTCCCCACCCCCACTGCTGAGATCTCCTGCAAGGCTTGTGGATCAGCCTTAACCTAAGTCCTATCTATGTTCAGTGCCTCCTGAACAAAGGGCATTCTGGGTAGACTTGGCACAGCTATCCTGGATTCCACATGTCTCTGGGCCCTCTCTGGATTGGCCTTTTTTTTTTTTTTCAGTCCCATGGCCTTCTCTTGATTTGGGCCCAAAACCTTTGTCTCCCCCTTACCTATAGGTCTCATGGAGCCTGGGGTGAGGGCGGGGTTCCAGAATTAGTTTTTGGCTACCCAGAACCCATTCCTCTGTCTTCCCTAGTTATGCCAGTGTGTAAAGCTGAGACAGGGCTCCAAAGCAGAAGCACATGACCCGGGCACAACTGATGTGCACACACAACCCCTTCTTGCCCTGCTGGTTGTTTCAAGGATGGGTCCGTGACCCAAGGCACTATCTACGGCACACTTGGGGATATATGTCATCTCTTCAAGTCAGGGTTAGAAGTACTGTCCTAGCTGGGCAGCGGTGGCCCAACCCACCTTCTAGTCCCAAGCACTTGGGAGGTAGATGGAGGCAGATTTCTGAGTTTGAGGCCAGCCTGGTCTATAGAGTGAGTTCCAGGGCAGCCAGGGCTACACAGAGAAACCCTGTCTCGGAAAAAAGAAGAAGTAGTAGTAGTACTGTCCTAAGGAAGAGGAGATCTGAAAGAAAGAGGCCTCCCAGGGAAGACAGAACTGAGAAAAGAAAGAAGGAAGCCACGACTGGGTAGCTGCCATGATGGATCAAGCCACTCCTGAAGGAGTCCACTCAGAACTTTTAAAAAAAACAAAACAAAACTGTACATTAGTAACTTATTTTTGTATTTGCACTGGTTCCAGTAGGCTTTTTATGTATAAATAAAATCATCCTGTCTGGCAAGAATAAGACTGGAGGCAAGAAGCTAAACCATGCAACCCGACAAGAAACACACTGAGACATCCTCTGAGGGGCCCTAGAGATCTTGGCTATAGCCAAAGATTCCAGAGCCGGAAGAGCTGTTAGAGATGAAGACCCAGGTCAGCTGTCTCTGCCAATTGTTTCTTCACAGGTGTGCACAGGAAGCCCAGTAAAAGGAAGAGGTCTCCCAGCAGCCAGGTGACAAATTCTTCCCTTTGCTGTCTCAGAGTCTCATGTGCAGCTGGGGTTCCCGAAAGCCTGAACTAAACACTGCAGAGCTCCCTCTCAGCTAAGAAAAGCATCTTCCCTTTTTCTCAGCTAAGAAGGCATCTTCCAATGCCTTCCTGCAGGGACCACCTCCACATCCTACATCACTCCTCCATTGTCTTTGATACTAGCCACATCCTGGTTCCTCCTGCTCACGAGTCTGCTCTTTTCAGTTACAGACCTGACTCTAAGCTGCCTGCAGACACTGAAGAACCCTACCCTACTCACTTCTGGCATCCTTTAACTTCATGCCATCAATTACGTGCCTAGCCTTCTCCAGCCTTTCTCTATTCTCGCAAGGAGTTAAAGTGCATTGAAGACAGCTACAGTTTTTTTTTTTTTACACTGCACTCACAAGTAAAAACACACACTCACACAGCACTCTGAAATCAATTTTTCATAACTTACTAATCTTTATCACATAAAACATGTATTTCTTCCTACGGTTAGATCTCAGTTGCCTGAAATATCTTTATGTACTTTTCAGAGACAGGGTCTTGGGGTGGCTTCCAACTCCTAGGTGGTACAAGCAGTCTTGATTTGGCCTCCCAAATGGCTGGAACGCACCACCGAACCTAAGGTACCTGACACTTTTTCAACAGGCTTGGGGTGGTCGCAGAATGTACGTCTAATTGCCTATTTCCTGCAGACTGCTTAAATGACATGATCAGTTATTTTTGGTTCCTGTGATTAAATTCCCCTATTTCTATGACAGATTCATGCCATTTGCCAGCATTTAGTGTTAGCCAAGATCTGGCAATGCACAGATGGAAACCTTCATGCAAACATGAAGTAAGGGTACTACTCTCTGGAACCCAGCATGCAGTTGGAAGCCCTCAAGAAGGGCAATTATTATTTTTATACTCCTGTCAGAGTGTCTTGTGAATTTACAGTTGTCAGAGAAAAAGCCGTGAGAGTCTGGATGAGATTCACAAGCTCATTTGTTTTCTGGTCCAGGTGAGAGCGTTTATTAGAATGTTGGGCTGGGAATTGGGGGGTGGGGTAGGAGGATGGAGAGATAATTCAGATACAAGCACGTGATACCTTCATCATCTGAAACCTCCCTTTTGCAGAAATTTGCAGCATCTCATGGATGTCATCTGATCGGCAGTGTCTTCTATTACCAGAAGTTCTTCCCGGGTCAGAAACAGGAATTAAAAAAAAAAAAAATCTGATAGGTATATATGATAGGTACAAATTCTAGACATCTTCTCTTGGCATCGTGATTAGCATAACTAATTAGGTTATTTTCTCTATAAATCTTCCTTCTGAATATTGAGTTTCAGAACAATTCACTATGGATCAAGTATGGTACCTTTCCAGCCTGGCTTCTCTATTTATTGGGGCCAACTTGTACACCCTTTCCCACTCCTCCACTGCTTCCCTCTACCCTTTCCTGCTCCTCTACTGCTTCCCTCTCTTTCTCTGGCCAGCATGGCACATGCTCTGATGATCCTTCCCTTCCAAGGGTCTGAGGTCAGCCGTCCAGAGAGGACCCGGGACCAACCCTGGAAAGTGTGGCTGTTCACTCCCAGGGTGAATACGTTACTGCTGTGAAACAGTATTAAGGGAAAAAAGTAGAAGGAAGGCCAGATTCTCCACTGCCTTCTCTGTCTGACTAAGCTGAGATATTTGCTTCCTGAACATGCCTGAAGTCGCATATCAGAAGACTGTGTGACCTTCAACGGCTCATGCAGGAAAGGTAGCAACCTGTCAAGCCCGCGTGTTCCACTGTACGGTTCTATCTGTCACTCAGCTCATTTTGCAATTCCGTCCTTCAAACAATAGCTGTTTTCATAGCTTTGACGTCTGGCCCCGCTTTCTGAATGCCCCTAACTAAGAAGTAGGTTTTCTCTAGGACAGACAATTTCAATCTATTATCTGTGGGGCCCCTGTAACCGACCTTTTGGGGTGCCTATTAGAAAGGAAAGTCCCTGCACCCACCCCAGAGAGACAGAGGCAGTAAGGTTTAAGTCTGCAGTATCATCTCAGTAGCTGTTAAAGACACAAAACATTAAGGGACATTGATCCAAATTTTGTCTGTGTGCCCCAAGTCTAGAAAAGGCGGTGGCGGGCTGTGTGTATCTTCCTCTTTATGCCTCATCGACAATGTGACAATCCCAGCGCCCCCATGGGGATGTTTTTCTTTTACCTCTGAGTTTCCCACACAGCCTCCCCTTTTCCCTTTTTCCTGAAATAAGACTAGAGACTAGCTGCATGGTCAGAGGTGGTGCAATCCAATACACAAAGCACACACTCAAATTTCACCAGAGATCAGATCCCGTGAGCCTTCAAGGGGACAGAACCAGCCTCTGCCTGGATTCTGAGCCCTCCCAAGTTTGTTCCGCTTAATTCTTACACTAAGGCTACAGCCACGTCCAGACAACACACCCAGTCAATTCCACCTGAACGGAGCTGGATGCCTACCTCCACTCGAACCCGCGCATTCCGAGACACACAGTGACAGGGATGTGTAATTCACTCCCATTCATTTTCTCCTTTTCAGCCACCCTACACTTGAGCTGCTCAACTTAGTCCCCTGACTTGATAAACACTCCTACTACTACTATTTGAGAACTTTTGTTTTCTCTTCTGTGTGACTTTAGCCAACATCCATTTGATGACACTTGAGTTAGTTTCTCTTTTGTGTCTTTATTCTTCCTGACTGAAAAAGCAAAAAAAAATTTCTCCCTGATTGTAAGAGCACAGTTTATTTTGCTGAAACATGGTAGTCGGAACCGAACTTACAAGCCCGTGTTGTGAACTAGTTTATCTCTTTCCTGATAATTTCCCCCATTCAGTCCCCTTTGCAGTTGTGACGGTAGTGGCTCATTTTATTTAATTTTTTAAATGCGTGTGAGTATTTAGTCTGCATGTATGTCTGTGCCTCATGATCTCGCCAGTATCTGTGGAGTTCAGAAAAAGGTGTCAGACCCCTGAAACTGGAGTTACAGAAAGCTGTGAGCTGCATGTGCACGCTGGGAATTAAACCTGGGTCCTCTGAAAGAAGAGCCAGTACTCTTAACCACTGAGCCATCTCTCCAGCCCCTCATTCAGCCCCCTTGAAGGGGACTGGTCCCAGCAGCCTCTAAAGATAGGCAGTCACAGCCCTTCAGGCGATCGTGTTCCTGATGTAAAATGATGTGGTGTTTGCATGTAACCTGCATCCTCTTGTGCCCTAAATTTCTCACAATACCCAATAGGGGGTAAACATTATTAAGTTACTATTCTGTCATGTTTAAGGAATGACAAGCAAAAAGTTGGTGTATTTTCAGTCTAGATCTCATTTGTTTTTTTTCCGAATATTTTCCATCCACAGTTGGCTGAATCTGTGATTATGGGAGCCATGGATATAGAGAACTTACTATACTATTTTTATCACCTAGAGAAGTGCTGCCTAAACACAAAGTCTAGAATCAAACCTCTTACTGCCTGATGGTGATTTTCCCCACAGTGGCTATCTGGTACCACAAAAGTAACTGTCCCTACATCCACACTCAGAGATGAACTGAGTCAACTCACAAGGAGAGTGGATGCACCACCCTAGACCCTTGTTCCTCAAACAACCCCCTGCCTTCTGCAGGCTCAGCTCGGTGGGCCCTCTGCCACACGGTTCTCCAAATATAGCCAACACTCCATTTCAGGATAATGCATGCCGTCTTCATGTCTAGCTTCCTTATGAGCATTCCCGCCACATCAAGCTAGGAGCTCATTTCCGCCAATATTGCTTCCACAAACGTCATCTGCACCATCTACCCTAAAGCCCTGCTTCACACACTTTCATCCTGGCATCTGAAACGTGTCTGGGAGCATCCCGGGAGACTCACAGTCCCCACCACAGAATCTCCATGTGGGCCTTTCACAGTTGCTCCTTTGAAGCCTTCAAATCCCCCAATGAACAGTTGTCTCTTCTTCGTAAGTCTGTGTGGACTCTTATTTCCTTCGGTCTTTGTCCTGTGCTTTTTAAGCCAACCCAGATCTGAGCTGAGGGACGAGGTTCCTTAATTGGCTTTGTCAGGCCACTTGTTTCATGCTGACATGCGTCAAGCTCCCCATTTTATCAGGCTTCAGGCATCCTGTCATGGTTCTCTCCCCAGCCTAGATCCTTAGGTGCTGGTAACTGGCCCCCACCCCAAGCTTAGCATAGCTTTTAATGCTAAGTTGCCTTTCCAGCTATCTTATTCTCCAGGCCTGCACATCTGGAACCATTCACAACGTGGTGGTTGAAATTTCCACTAATTCAAATGGAATGCTAGGGATGGAGGCCATTGGGAGGCCCTCAGCTTCCCTCAATCCCGGCAAGTCATTCCACTGTAAGAAATGCATGTGTCAACAAACATCATAGAAAGGGCCCACTAGACAGAACCCCGAACTCAGGACACCGGAGAAGTCCAGCTCTGGATGTGGTAGCCCTGAGGTAAGGCTGTGGGCAAGGCTATGGAATAAATGATGTACCTTCAAATGTCCCCTTTTAAGAAGATGACTATGTAGCTGGAGAGGTGGCTCTTCAGTTGAGAGCACTTGCTCTTCCAGAGAATCAGAATTTGGTCCACATAATGTATGTCAGGCAGTTCACAACTGCTCTTGGGGATCTGATACTTCTGGCTCCATGGATATCCGTACTCACATGAACATACCTACCCACATGCAAGCACGTGTGCACACACACACACACACACACACACACACACACACACACACACACAATTAAAAATAATGAAAAGAATTACGTATTTTTTAAAATGATAGAAGGTTTCACGGCAGTGTCCTCCTTTCCTTTCTGCTGGATGCCAGCTGATTGCTGTCCAAACGGGCAAGTTCAGGAAACCCAGGAAAGTGGTACTGGTCCTGGCTGGATGCTACTCCAGATGCAAAGCTGTCATCATGAAGAACATTGACGATGGCCCCCCAGGCCACCCTTCCAGCCATGCCCTGGTGGCTGGAATTGACTGCTTTCCCTGAAAAGTGACAGCTGCCACAGGCAAGAAGAAAATCGCCAAGCAATCCAAGATCAAGTCCTTTGTGAAAATTTATAACTACAATCACCTCATGCCCACAAGGTACTCTGTCTGATATCCCCTTGGACAAAACTGTGGTCAACAAGGATGTGATCAGAGATCCAGCTTTGAAACGCAAGGCCAGGCGGGAGGCCAAGGTCAAGTCTGAGGATAGAAGCAAGACAGGGAAGAACAAATGGTTTTTTGTACCCAGAAGCCTTGCTTTTAGGTACATTCTTGTTTTCATCATTAAAAATTAAAATAAATAAATAAATAAATAAATAAATAAATAAATAAATAAATAAATGATAGCGGCTATTTCCTCCTTCCCTCTTCACTCCACCCCACCCGCACCCCTTCCCCCTGCATTAGGAAGGCACCAGGAAGAAGGTCACTGCTGTCTGCGAGCTGGGAAGGGGATCCAGACCAAATTCTAAACATATTGGCATCACGACCTTGGTTCTCAGCCCCCAGTTGTGGGTACCAAAACCTCTGCAGCTGACACCTGGCCCGTGTTCTTTTGTCACAGAGCCCAAGCCTATAACACAGACAACAATCTCTAACGTCCTTGCCTAGTTTACCTAGTTCATAGGCACAAACTAGAATCCGGGCACGTGACTCTCTTTGCTCAGCCATTGTTCCTATAATACAGATCAGGGAAATAGCAAGGAAACTCAGGAAGAAACACATGGGACCGGTCCATCCTCCCAACTTCCCACCCCCTGGAAAACACAGAGCGACTACGTTATATAATCATACATATCTTCCAAAAACATATTCACTTGCGTGTAAATGCATGGACGAAAAACCTGTAGAGGTAGACACTGAACGGATAGCCATAGCTATCTCTGGCGTAGACTGGGAAAGAGGAGGGGGAAAGAGGCAAGGGTGTTGATAAAGGGGGACTTTGGCTGGCATCAATGATTTCAATGTGTTTGTCTGTAAAAGGAAAACCACACAGTCTTGTGTTTATCTGCTGAACAAAGAAAGGACAGAGGCAGTGTGTGGGGCAGGGTGGGCCTGGCTTTCCTGTTCTAGGTGGCATCCTCCTCTCTGGTCCTTTTCTCTGGGACAGGAGAATGGAAAGCTTGAAGGTTCATGACTGTTTGCCCATGAGTGTCTTATCCCTAGTAGTTGGTGCCGTACTCATCCCACGGTAATCATGACTTAGGCACACGTGTCCTGGTTAGCTTTTGCGTGTTTGTTTTTTATTTATTTATCTTATTAATTTATTGGGTCAACTTGATATAATCTAGAAACATTTGAGAAGGAAGTTCCTCTTTAACTTCAAAATCACCCCCCCCCCACACACACACACACACCAGAGTGGTTTGTGGGAAAGCCTGAGGTGTGTTTTTTCTTGATTAGTGATTGACGTGGGAGAGCTCATCTCACGAGGGTAGACCCACCCCTGGACATGTGGTCCCAAATTGTATGGAGACAAAGCTAGGAAGCAACATCCCTCAAGGCCCTTGCTTCAGTTCCTACCTCCAGGTTCCTGCCTTGAGTTCTTCTTGCCCTTTTTGTTATTGATGTTGTGTCTGTCATGACAACAGAAACCTAACCAAGACAGTGTGCAGGTGCTCATGAGTAAAGGAGATGGGGAAGAGCAGAGCTCATCAAGATTCTGTGAGAACCTGGCCAAGAGATACAGCGAAGTCTTAGGACAAGAACCTGGCAACTCTGGATATGCACAGGTGTGGCACAGGAAGGAAGTAGGTTTGGCTCCAAATATACATGGCTCAGGGGATTCTTTTTATTATTATTATTATCATTATTATTATTATTAAATTTACTTATTCCCTTTACAACCCAATATCAGCCCTTCCTCTCCTCTCAGTACCCCCTCATGTAAGTCCTCCCCCCAACACCCCCATTTTCTCTTTCCCTTTCTCTTTAAGAAGAAGCTCCCCTCTGGATGTCAAACTCCACCTCTCCCCACTCCCATCCCCTGCGCACATCAAGTCATTGCAGGACTAGGCACAGCCCCTCCCACTGAGGCCATCTAAAGGTACAGGGTCCGTAGGCAGGTAGGCAGGCAGGGTGCTCAGGGAAAGGCCCCCTTGCTTCAGTTGTTGGGGGGACCCGCATGAAGACCAAGCTGCTTACCTGCCACATATGTGCAGTGGTCCTAGGTTTAGTCCCTCTTGCTCTTTGGTTGGTGATTCAATCTCTGAGAGTCCCCAAGGGTCCAGATTAGTTGACTTTGTTGGTCTTCCTGTGGAGTCCCTGTCCTCTTCAGGTTCCTCAATCTTTCTCTCCCAACTCTTCCATAAAACTCCCCAAGCTCCATCTAATGTTTGGGTGTGAGTCCCTGCATCTCTTTCCATCGGCTGGTGGGTGGAGCCTCTCAGAGGACAGTTATGCCTAGGCTCTGTCTGCAAGCATAACAGAGCATCATTAACAGTGTCAGGAATTGGTTCTTGCCCATGAGATGGGTCTCAATTTGGGGCAGCCACTGGTTGGCCTTTCCCTCAGTCTCTGCTCTATCTTTGTCCCTGCACATCTTGTAGACAGGACACATGGCTCATAGGACTCTTGATGGCACCTGAAAAGCACGCTGGAGGCAGAAACTATGGTTGCAGCACTGAGGGAGATGATACCCCCTAAAGTATGTGGCCCTGTGCTTTCAGACCAACCAAGGTCCATGAGATCCCCATGGAGACTATGTCCTCCTACAACAAGCAGGAGGCTTTAAGGGGCGAGCATGCCCAGTGCCACACTAAGCCTAGACCTACTCCCATCACTTGGTAGAATGACTCACTTTTCCAATCCAAGTATCTCTACCTATAAGATAAGGATGGTCCCACGATCCTCCACACACTGTCCTGAGAAAAGGGTTCAACAAAACCCACCTGCATAGAAAGACAGCCAGGGACAGTCATGGGACTTTACCAGCACAGAAGGTTATCATTCTAACTCCTAGAAACAAAATACTTCCACAAACACTACAGTTGATCTTGTGGGCCATGGACTGGGCTTCTCCACAACAGAGTCTAAAAGGAGCAGGCAGCCATTGTCCACCATACCCCTCACCCTCCCGTTCTGCAATGAAGCCCTAATTGCTGTGTTGTTGGAGAGAGGGTTTATAGATTTCATTAGAGGTCTAATTAGTCAACTTTAACTAAACAGGAGGGTTAACCCTTAGTGGGTTCAACTCAATTAGGCAGAGAGACTGAGGTTTTCCTGGTAAGCAAGCAAGGAAGGGTGGGCAGGGAGGACGGGACCCAGATGGACCCCCAGACTGACAAACTCCATCAGCTGGTGGATCCCCAGTGGCTTTTCCCTTCCTTTCCTATGCATCCCCTTTCAGACAGCTGGCACAGCCACCGGGAGCAGAGACCTAGGAGCATCTCCATCATTTCCCTTGGGTTTCAGCCTCACTTCCCCATCCAGCCCCACAATCACCCAAGCCTCTGTGTAAGACAACTCTTCACATGTGTAATCTCCCCTGGCTTCGCCTCTCTAAGCTGAGTCCTGACTGAGATACTCTTCCCACCAGGGTTAACTTGGGAGCAAAAGAAAGCTACTTCCTCGTTTCCACATTAAACACGGCTAAGCATCTAAGAGCTGATGCAAACAGAATAGAGCTGTCTGTCACTATTTGCAATAGTTCTAACCTACAAAGTCACCATAAACCCTGTATTACTGACTCCAGCATCACCGCTTCTGGGGGGAAAACTGTATTCATTCATTCATGCATGCGTGCATGCATGTACTCACACTAGGCAAATACTCTAGTGCTGACCTACATCCCAGTGTGCCGCTTCTAGGAGAAACATGAATTAGGTCTTGTTTACCCCTGGATGGGCTAAACCTCTGGAATGGTGGATGGGCCCAGCCTCATAAGGTAGGAGTGATATTCTAGTACTAGGTAGCCATAAGAAGTAATGGATATCTGTAGTAATATAATCAGAAGGCTTGGGATAGGGTCAGAGTGCTTCCCATTCTGAAGCACTTACAGTGTGTCAGGCACAATTACAAGTACTCTGGGTCTTTTACCATTTTTATACCAAACACATGACAAGCCTGTAGGAGAAAGCCAAAGGAAATGGCACTCTCCTAAGGTGCCAACAGCCTCAGTCTGTCCAGCACTGATGAGTGTCTCGACATACAGTGTTAAACTCAGGAAATCAGAGTAGCCGGTTGGCCATCTCAGGCCCTCACACCAACTTGGGCCCAAATTCTAGTCTGTCCATCCGGGAAGAGTGACAGCATCTGTGAACTTTAGTTTCCCCATTTAAAAACATGTTAAGCAGCAGCAGAATCCCCCCCCCCCAGGAGTATGGTGGGGGAGCAGACACATAAAGCCCTGGACACATCCCAGCTATGCATCGAGGTGTCAAAAAAAATGTCAGAAATGTATTCACCCCAGAAAACTTGAGTACTCCCACATCATAGCAAATGGTATAATGGAGATTTCGGATCGGAATTGGATAGCTCTAGACTGATGTGAAGTCCTTAAGCATTCACTCTGTGTCCATTCAGGGGATGACTGCCTCTGTGGGATGACAGAAGAGAAGCAACAAAACACAGAGTTCAGTAAACTGGGCAAGGCACTTGGGAGGTGGAGACAGATAGATCAGGAGTCCAAGGCCAGCCTCAGCTAAATGATGAGTGTAAAGTCAGCTTGGGCTGCATGGCATTCTGTCTCAAACAACAACAAGGGTAGTGGTGGAGCACGCCTTTAATCCCAGCACTTGGGAGGCAGAGGCAGGCAGATTTCTGAGTTCAAGGCCAGCCTGGTCTACAGAGTGAGTTCCAGGACAGCCAGAGCTACACAGAGAAACCCTGTCTCAAAAAAACAAAACAACAACAAAAAAATCAAAAACAACAACAACAAAATCAAACAACAATAAAAGTTGTATCAGCTTCTAGCCGCAATAGACAACACAACATTTATAAAACAAATGTTTTTTGGACATAGGTAAGTTTTTAAACAAAATAACAAGACAAGGGATTCCCTGAAAAAAAAAAAATAATAAGGTGAGTCCAGGAATACCCAACAGCCTGTCTAAAGACCGGTCGAAGGCCATTGCAGGAAACAATGAGTAAGCCAGTCAATCTAGGAGCTTGCTGGGGAAGGAATGGTTCATACTCACCCAACCAGATTAGCATGACTTCCTAAAACAGACAGCTTCGGGTACAGCCCTTCAGAGCAGGCCTTTCCCTACTGAGCCCAAATTAGCTCAGGCGAGATATTGGCAAAGTGCTCCTTTAATACTAAGTATTTCCGGCTGTGGGTCACAGGGTCACTGCTGCAATGCCCCAGAGCTCTATTGCCAGAGCGTTAAAGCAGCCACAGACAAGATGTCAACAGACAGCCATGGTGTGTCCCAATAAAACTTTATTTCCCAATACAGGCAGCTGGACTGTGGGGCATAGTGCATCAACCTCTGGTTTAGATAAACACTATTCTAGACTCACCCTAGCTGTGCGGAAAAGCAGACTCACAGGGATCAAGCTAGTTCCAAGGAACTCTGCATCCCAGACCCACCAAGTTCAAACAGTAACTAGAGAGATGCAAGAACCCAGCATGCTACAATACGGAGCGCATAACATCCAAACCCAGAGTGGTCAGATCGGCTAAGAAGCAGGGAGATATAGCACATGGTGAGGGGGAGAGCAGTCAAAAGGGGCAGACTCAGAAAGCCAAAGATGACAGAACGAGCGAACTGACACCAAAAAGGAATTATAACGGAGAAAAAGGAGAGTGAAGCATCCTGGGGAGATAACGTGGGGTGGGAAAGATCACACTGGTGAAGAACAATGAAACAAATGAGGTAAGCCTCAGAGCCAATTAGAAAAGGGGGTTTAGGGGGCTGGTGAAATGGCTCAGTGGGTAAGAGCACTGACTGCTCTTCTGAAGGTCCTGAGTTCAAATCCCAGCAACCACATGGTGGCTCACAACACACCTGTAATGAGATCTGATGCCCTCTTCTGGTGTGTCTGAAGTTACCTACAGTGTACTTATGTATAATAATAAATAAATCTTTGGGCCAGAGGGAGCAGGGACTAAGCGAGGGGAGTGGCAGAGTGAGCAGAGGTCCTAAAATTCAATTCCCAACAACCACATAAGGACTCACAATCATCTGTACAGCTACAGTGTACTCACATAAATAAAATAAATAAATAAATAAATAAATAAATAAATAAATAAATAAATAAAGGGGGGTTGGGCTGGCGAGATGGCTCAGCAGGTAAGAGCACTGACTGCTCTTCTGAAGGTCTTGAGTTCAAATCCCAGAAACCACATGGTGGCTCACAACCACCCATAATGAGATTGGACGCCCTCGTCTGGTGCATCTGAAGACAGCTGCAGTAAATTACGCTGGATCGAGTGGGGCCAGCAGAAGCGGGGCAGGCAGAAGCAGAGCAAGCAGAGGTCCTGAGATCAACAGCAGCCACACATATGATAGCTCATGGCCATCTCTATAGCTACAATGTACTCATACACATAAAATAAATAAAAATAATAAACACTATTCTAGACTTACCCTAGCTGGGTGGAAAAGCAGACTCACAGGCAGAGAGTCAAACATGGGGGAGGTAGGAGGAAGAAGAAAGATGTAGGTTAGAAAAAGCTAAGTGGCAAGCACATAGTATGAATAGGTCTAGGGATCTAAAGTATACTCTGAGATTACAAGTAACAAGACCGTACTACACTTAGGAACCCTGCTGAGAAACAGGATTACAGCTTATCTCAACTTTAAAAGAGTTGGATAACTAAATTTGATGAGTGTGTTGGGTTTTAGCTATTTTATCAATTGTGCTGGTTTCTTATTCTTCTTCTTATCTTAAGATAATATTATCATAGTATCTTTCTATGTAGACCAGGTTGACCTTGAACTCAGATTTCTGCCTGCCTCTGTGCCTGGAGGACTGGGTTTGGACTACAAAACCCAGATAAATGTCTGTTTGCTGTGACCTAAAAAGAAAACTTCCATTTGAGAATTTCCCAGATCAGATGGAGATGTGGGATTGTCCTGATCGTTAATTGATGGAGGGCCTCACCTACTGTGATCCTAAACTGTTTAAGAAAGCCAGGGGAAGACAGGCATACACTAAGACAGCTATCGAGCATCCTCCTCCCTGGTTCTTGATGCACTGACTGCTTTATGGATGAAGTGAGTTCCTTAGTCAGAGGCCATGCTGGGTGAAATAGTGACAGGCCTACCTTCAAGTTTCTAACTGACTTCTCTCAATGATGGACTGTAAGAACCTGGGATTAGAAGGTGAAATAAACCCTTTCTTTCCCTAAATTGCTTTTGGTCATGATGTTTTATCACAGCATCAAAAATGAAACTAGGGCCACGTGGTGGTGGTGGTGGTGGTGGTGG
>NW_022196895.1:34779023-34780014 GCF_008632895.1 Mastomys coucha | reverse complement strand
GAGTTCGAGGCCAGCCTGGTCTACAGAGTTCCAGGACAGCCAGGGCTACACAGAGAAACCCTGTCTGGAAAAAAAAGAAAAAAAGAAATGTCTCATCTGCCGGGCACGGTGGTGCACATCATCAGTCCCAGCACTCAGGAAGGCCAGATAGGACGGCCTGACAAAACCTCAAACATAAGGTGCTGCAACAAATTAACTACACATACAGCAACATGGATGAATACCAAGACAAAGCAAGGAAACACTCAAATCCAAAAACAGCAGACAGGGAGAAATAATAAAGAGCAGAGCAGAAATTCATAAAACAGAAACAGCAGTATAAAGATTCAAGGAAACATTTTCTTTGAAAAAAAAAAATGAAAAAGACTGACAAACTTTTGGCCAAGTTCAGCAAAACATCATGTTAAGTGAAAGGAGCCAAGCACACCTCAGAAATACCTACTGTGTGGTTTAATGTACATGAAATACCTACTGTGTGGTTTAATGTACATGAAATTCCTTAAAAGGCAATATTAGTGATAATGATAAAAAAAAAAACAGACCAACCAACAACCCAGTTGCTGAGTAGTAGGAGCAGAGGTGAGGGATTCAACAGGTGTTTGGGGGGCTGCAGAAAGGGCTATATTATGACTGGGGTAGAAGTTTAAAGGCTTCGTGTAAGTCAGATATGGTGACATACCCCTGTACTCTCAGAACTCCAGAAACAAAAGCATGAATGTTTTGAGGTCAAGGTGAGCCTAGGACACAAGAGAGCCTGTTCCGAAGCAAAGACTACACTTTCATTTAAACCCCACTGAACTGTACACTTAAAACTGACTGTAGCTGGGTGGTTGTGGCACATTCCTTTAATCCCAGCACTCAGGACGCAGGGGCAGATCTCATGTTAGTTCAAGGACAGCCTGGTCTACAGCAAGTTCCAGGACAGGCTACACAGAGAAACCCTGTCTTGAAAAACCACAGAGAAAAAAAGGGAGAGGGAGAGGGAGAGGGA
>NW_022196895.1:34767101-34778597 GCF_008632895.1 Mastomys coucha | reverse complement strand
TAAGTTAGTATCACCAATAAAACTGACCAAAAAAAAAAAAAGTAGTATATACTAGGGCTGCTAGAGAGATGGCTCAGTAGTCAAAAGTGTACTGCTCTTGCAGAGGACCCACATGTAGTTCCTAGCACTCACACCAGGCAGCTCACAATGGCCTGTTAACTCCAGGTCCAGGGGTCTAACACCCTCAGCCCCGGGGATTACAGACATCTTAACATGGACTTGGTATCTGCACAGAGGTCCGAATGCTTGTGTGGCAAGCACTTTACTGGCTAAGCCATCTCTCCAGCTCATTTTTTTCTCTTTTGAGACAGGATGTCTATTTTAGTTTCATATTTTTACATTTGCATGTGTGTGTGTATGTTTGTATGTGTTCGTGTGTATGTTTGTATGTGTTCGTGTGTATGTGTGTGTGTATGCATGTAGATGCACATGCATGCATGTACATTTTTAGAGGTTGACATCAGGTGTCTTCTTCAAATCACTTTCTACCCCTGTGGACATCTGCTCACACACACATATACCCACACACGTACACAGAATTTAAAAAAAAAAAAAAAAAAACTACAATAGACTCGAAATCAGCGATGAGGTCAAAGAAGAATGCAGGAGACTCCCCTAGGGGAAGACATCCAACTTCTATATTTAACTCATCTCCTAAAATATTTATTTTGGTCTGCATTTTCTGGTGTGTACAATATGCTCCTATATTAGCATATGTATATTATTTATAAGCGAGTGCTCCGACAGATCTCTCAGTGAGATCTGTCTCTTTTCTTTCCCTGCTGATAGAGACCCATTTAAAGCCCTCGGAGACTTCCGACTTTTCAGGCTTCAGACAATAAGCCTTTGGTGGCACAGAAGCTGGAGGGGGAGAGCTACTGAGATGTGACTGATGGGCAGGCTCGGCAAGATGGAGAGGGAGGGGGGAGGTAGAGTTTCAGGGCTCTAGGAAAGAGGAAGGCTCTAGGCGAGGGCTCTTCAGGGAACAGGCAACTGGAAGGTGACTGCTTCTAGGGTGGGTCCATTTAGTAGAGATTAAAAGAAGATTCAGAAACAAGAATTGAGAGAGAATAATGTGTTCACAGCAAGACATAGTTTGGAAGTCCCAGGGAAGAGCTAAGACAGAGATAGAATTACAAAGCTGAGCTGGGCAGTGGTGGCGCAGGTCTTTAATCTCAGTACTTAGCTCTTGGGAGGCAGAAGCAGGCCCATTTCTGAGTTCGAGGTCAGCCTGGTCTACAGAGTGAGTTCCAGGACAGCCAAGGCTATACCAAGAAATCCTGTCTCGAAAAACCAAAAAAAAAGAAGAAAAAAAGTTTATCAAAATTAGCAATGCAGTTGTGGTTCATACCTTTACCAGGCAGTTGTGGTTCATACCTTTAATCCCAGCATTTGGGAGGCAAAGGTAGACAGATCTCTGTGAATTCGAGGCTAGCCTAGTGTAGTCGAGTGAGTTCCAAAATATCCAGGCTACACAGAAAAACCCTATCTCAAAAAAAAAAAAAAAAAAGGGCTGGTAAGATGGCTTAGTGGGTAAGAGCACTGACTGCTCTTCCAAAGGTCTGAGTTCAAATCCCAGCAACCACATGGTGGCTCACAACCATCTGTAATAAGATCTGACGCTCTCTTCTGGTGTGTCTGAAGACAGCTACACTGTACTCACATAAATAAAATAAATAAATCTTTTAAAAAAAATTCAAACAAATAAAAACTCAGCAAAGCCCCCCCCCCTCCTTTGCACTGGAATTCCCCGGTGGGCCAAACACATACTCAGCCTTCACGCAGGTTCTAAACTGAACCTTCGCTCCTCATACTTAGGCAGCAAATGCTTTACCCACTGAGCCAACTGCCTGGCCCCAAAACCAAGTTTTGCATTGTAGCCCAAGTTGGTCTAAAATTCACAATCCTCTTGCCTCAACTTTCAGAATGTTAGAATGACCCACATTCGCCATCACATGTAGCTGAGGGTCTCATTTTTCCATGCCAAGGTCATCAGAGCATGGGAAAAAAAAATACGTCATGGTATGATAGGGTACACGTGGTCTTTGGGACAACCAGTATGGCAAAGAGCGTTTGGAACGACTTGACTCTTCCGCATTAATGAGAGAGTAATTAAACCTCTAGCACCTGTTGTCTTTGTGGCATCAGAACCTACCACACAGTGGCATTGCTGACCTGTCTCAGATGCTCTGGGACAGCTAGCACTGAAGGCAATGTTTCCGAAGGCTAACTCCTGCATCAGAAATGGAGCAAGAGGAAGGCGGTGAGGATTAAGTGGAAACCAGGAAACTAGTATTAGGCTCCTCGGTAATAGACTAAAACGTCCATATGGTCTCTGAAGCTAATTTTGGCCCCAGTGGCCAGCACTGACCTGGGTGTGGTAACTGTGTGGGTAGGACCACCAGCAAGTACGGAAGTGAGTTTGGTGAATCAGGTTGAGGCCTGACTCACCCAGAACCATGGGAACGGTGACTCTGTCCAGTGGCCTCATCACCGAGCAGCACCAAGGCCTTCAGGGACATCATTAGTGGTTGTGAATGTTTGCCCAGCAGCATTCCTCACAGAATGGCTGCCAGGCCTGCCCACAGGTCACTTGGGTAATTATGTCCGACTTAACCCTCCTACAGAGAGCTAGCAGGGGACTTCCAGACTTAATCTCTCTGAGATAGGCAACAGCCCATGCCATCGAGATGCACTTTCTCCTAAATAGTCCAACCCCTTCCCCTCTTCGCTACTTTGTGCAGAATTCAGGGAGATTGTGAGGAGGACCAGCTCCAGACTGCTTTCTCAGTCCCTCACTATAAAGCAACTTCACCTGGGGAAATTCAGGCAGCCTCTCTGGCAATTCTCTGCTCTCCCCCTAATGAAGAGCAACTCTCTACCCGTTCTTCAGAGGGTGTAAACTCTGTCCCAGCCCAAGGAGGGCACGGAACCATCTGGCTCACAGAACTTTGCACTATCTCTGCCTAAAGAGTAAAGCCCCAATACTGAGAGCTCTGTGAAACCAGAGAAAGACACTCAACCCATCTCCACTCATGTCATCGAGAGCACAGAACCCAGGCCAAAAGTTGCTAGCATGTTTTCCCTCTAAAGATGAAACTAAATGACCCATTTGCTAAAACTGCCTTGAGTTCTGGGGAACATCATTGCCTCTAATTCCCACCTCAATCCTGCATGTTATAAGTTCTCTCATATGGAACGAGATGATATATTTCAAAGGCCAATAACATAAACCATGCTCCCTGGCTAGTAGTATTTAGGCCTTCTGTGGCTCCAGTTTCTTTACCTATAAAATGGAGCCAACAAGGCCAGCCTGGTCTACAGAGTGAGTTCCAGCACAGCCAGGACTATACTGAGAAACCCTGTCTTGGAAAAACAAAAACAAAAACAAAACAAGGTTAGTAAACTGAATATGGAAAGAACGAAGAAGAACATAAACTTTAGCTATGGTGATCATTGTCATCATTTGTTAAAGACAAAAAAGGAAACTGGGATGAGGGATGAGGCTAGGTGGGAGCACATGTGCTTAGTATTATATAAAACCCTGCAATTCACACTACACACTCAGTTAATGAACTAATTAAGACAAGCAAACCAAGCCATAGAGATGCCTTGTCTTGGGTGGTACAATGGATAGGTGATGGAGTAAGGCTTAGACCCATGGCTGTTTGTAGCTCCAGAGACTTTGTTCTTGACCATCAAACACAACATTCTCCATACTCAACACCCTAGGGGACATTCTATGTGGAAAGAAGAAAGCTGAAAAAGTAGGCAAGCTCAGGAATAGGGAGAGAGGAACAGCCAGTCCTAAGGAACTGGGGACACACCTCTCACCCCTCACCCAGCTAAGCCAAAGTCAAATCTACTACTGGTTTTCAGTCTTTAGTCAAGAAATCCCTCCCAGCTAAGGCAGTCTGGATCAGGGTGAGTCTCTTATAATTAAAATCTTCTGCAGGCCAGACCCGTGTAGTAACCTAACTCTCCTCCCCGAAACTCCCTTAGTTCTTGGACCTGACTCAGCCAAGGATAGCCATGAGACTCAACTCCAAGATTCTGCAAGGAAAGCTATTTCTCAGATCACTTGTTCTTACCCCTCAAACCACTTCTACATGCCAGAGACCGTGTTAACATACTCTGAGTGGGATGAGCACAAGGCTGCACGGGAACAGTCAGAGGGGTTTCCCCGGGCATACGAGTAAGGGTCACCTGCAGTCTGGAGCAGAACCCTGGTTCTTCAGGTCACCAGAACAGAAGTCTCTGGCATCTGGGCTGGGTCTTTCCCAAACTCTGCATATTTATTGCTGCAGCTGGACTCTAGCTTGTCTTCAAATGGAAGAGGTAATGGGGAATTTCTGCACGGACTAAATTATTCATGGCCATCGAACTCCATAAGCAGCATTCGATCTCTGTCTCTGGACACAGTCTTTGCCCAGATCAAAATGTTCGATCGAGGTCCAAACAGGAAATGCAGCTATAAAATGCGTGACTTAATATACCCAGGCAAAGCCCTGGGCCAGCAAGGTGGCTTCTTTCCTCTTCTGCATCTAATCTACTCGCTGTGTGTGTGTGTGTGTGAGTGTGTGTGTGGTGATGGTGCTGGGGTACTTTTAATTTTTTTTTTTAAGTATCGTAGAAAATATACAATGAAAACCCCAATGATTCCTCAGAGAATTCGCTCCCCTCCTCATCTTCTTTGATTCCCCTGCCTCCTCTCCACATCCTTTGAACTTCTAAAGAGACACTTTGAAGGCATGACAGAAAGCAGTTTTTCATTCATGCTCCTCTTTGATGCTCTCGCTATTCATCGGAACTGTAGAGTCCACAGGATGTCGGCGGGGAGAGCTGAAAGTCAATACTGAGGACGAAAGGCCAAGGGAGAGCCTGGACAGTTTTGGTCAATGGAATAGAAGGCTGAAGGAGGATGCTAGGAGGACCTGAGGGATGCAGGCAGAATTTCTGGCCACTCTTGCGTGTCTCATCTTCATCATGGCAACTCATAAGACAGGCTGAGGATGCACAGCCTGCAGAGGCTTTGATGAAACACTTCCTCCTGCTCTGACCTTCAACCCCCAGAGCTCTTTGTCCATCTTCAGATTTCGGCCATAACCCAGCTCCTACCTGGGGGAAAGCACTAGGGGTTTTGACGTTTCCACCTCCTCTAGGTTCCCTGGTGACTGATTCATTCAGTTCTGTGTTAACAGGATACTTGGGGGTGGGGGTGGGGGCTGGGTGTGCTGAGGAGTGAGGGAGGCAGGCACTGAATAAATTATTGGAAACAAAGGCCTTTATGGATGACTCTCAGGAAGCCTAAAGCCTTCAAAGCAGCAACCCTGGTCCCCTGGCCTAGGGCTAGGGGTGCAGTGAGAGCCAACTGAACTATGCAAACCCAGCAGGAAAACGCATTAGTTTGTTGGAGATGCTGAGGGTACTGAGCCAGGGTTGTGAGCATCGGGGATAGAAAGGAACAACTCCATCCAACCACACATATTAACTGCAGAAGGTTTCTGCTACTCCGGAGATTCTGATGTCAGCAGGAGGGTAAAAGAACTCATCTGCTTACAAATATTTACTGAGCCCTAGTCCTAAGCCCTGGGAGGGCTTATGAGTAAAATAAATGAACTATCAGCCACTATGCCAAGAATTAAGAGGTCAAATGTAACGCAGTCCTACTTGCTATGTATAACTAGAAATGGAGACATAGGTCTTGGAGGAAATTATGAAAGCATCCAACCCAAGCACAACACTATTTGCATATGGACAACAAAGGGGGCATGTTTAAGCTCAGACCTGAAGCAGAGCTAAAAGGCACAGTAGGAATCGCATAGTATATACATCTGCGGGGCAGATAGCTTTTTATACAAAAGAAACAGCACAGAAAATGGTACAGTTTAAGGTGAGGCAGATCAACGGGGTCAGTACCTTAAGCAGACAGCCCATTAGACACAAAGACTCAACAAATATGTTCTGAGCTCCCATGACACCCGGATATAGTTCTGAGAACACAGCAGTGAACTTAGTTAGCATGCAAAGCCCCAGGTCTCCTGGAGTTTATGCTCTGGACACTAACCTAGTTGGGAACCAGATACCAGCCGAGCCACCAACAGCTCAAACTACAAAAGTGCAGGGAGGACATGGATGGTCCCACTTCATACACTCATTGGACAGTCCAGAGCACACGCCTGCAAAGTTAAAGAACAACTGTCATCCCCTATCTTCTCAGAAGTATGTTAGATAGATACCACCCATTGGAATATAGCAGATGATGGGTAAACTGCGTCAGTCTAGAAGCTCCACCCCTGATGCCTGGAATCCTGCCTCACCAGGGCAAGGTCTATGAGCAAGCGAAAGTTCTGACGATCACTGTAGCATATGGTTTGGGGTATGGGGTTTTTAAGTCAAGCAACTTGGCTTTCTTCTCCCGGTTTTGCTCCTTACTGACTGGACCCAGCACACAGCCTTTGTGTTCCCCACTCCTTGGCCAATATAACATGGTGACTAGAACCTAGCTGTCAGGACTAAAAGGTGAAGGCATGTGGGATGCCTGGTGGGGCAAAGGCACCCAGGGAATACTAAGTTAGCATCCGCCGCTGTGACTGATATAGTCTATCCCGACTGGAGGCGCCTGCTTTAATGTAATTTTCATAAATCACACAATTACAAGACGGACAATTGAGTACCATTTGCAACCCTCTCCCCTTTCTTCATCCATTGCCAGGGAAGCCAAGGCATAGCTCAGCACCCACCCGGCATAACCCCAGTACTTCAAAGTCCTGAATGCTCATTTCTGAGAACAGTGGAGCAACCACAGGAAGCAGGCTGCAGCGGGGAACAACTGGCTGGATGAGTCCCACAGGACTCTCGCGGAAATATCTTCCATTCAGAAAGACTTTGTGAATTTTCCATTGCAAATATTTAATATCGAACTGGGTTCTCTCCTCTGCCTCTGCCAGCGGAGTGCTCAAAATAATTTTAATATTAGCCTAAGCCAAGGAAAATTAGGAAAATAAATCTGAAACTTTTCCTCCCCCTACCCTCACCCCCCTTCTGCTCTCTCTCTCACTGCCCATAACATATCCCAATGCCAAAATTCAATGATGTGAAATCAAGCAGCTGGAGAAGTCACTTAGAAAACCAGATGACAGGGCTCCCAGGCTGGCTCTGCAATTTTCACCTCAGGATTCTAGGCTACCCCAAGAGTCTTTGAGATTCAGCTTCCTGTTCCTTAAGATGGGAAGTTGAGGCCCATGCCTTTAATCCTAGCACAGTTCAGAGAGAGGCAGGCCAATCTCTGAAGTCTGGTCAGCCTGCTCTGACCAGAGCCTCGTTCCAGGATAGCCAGGACTACAAAGAGAAACACTGTCTTTAAAAGGGGGGGCAGGGGCAGCCGGGCAGTGGTGGCGCACACCTTTAATCCCAGCACTTAGGAGGCAGAGGCAGACAGATTTCTGAGTTTGTTTGTAGGGTTGTATGTGCAGGTCAGAGGATAACTCGCAGATTATGGGTTCTCTCCTTCTACCCGGTGAGTCTCTGGGATCAAACTCAGGTCTTCTGACTTGGCAGCAGGCCCCTCTACCCACTTTGCCATCTCACCAGCCCTTTGAACTGCACTTAGAACCGCCTTCCTTAGTCCCGGAGGATTCCAGTGCAGTCACAGTGAACAGCAGACCACAATCCTAGACTTTACTAGTAATTTGACAACCTCTCTAGAGTTTGCTCTCATTCTTTTTTCCTCTATGCACTGAGCAAGATTCCTGAAGCTTGCAGCCCGGGAAGAAGATGAATCCACAGTGAGCAGTGATCACAAAGAGCAGGGATTCCATGAAAGAGACAAAGTTGTTGTTGGTGAGACAGGGAGTGGCTGGAGATATGCCTCAGAGCTCGCTCTCGCTCGTGCTCTCACTCTCTCTCACTCTCGCTCTCTCACTCTCTCACTCTCACTCTCTCTCATTTTCTCTCTCTCTCATTTTCTCTCTCTCTCTCTCTCTCTCTCTCTCTCTCATGCATACAGGTTCTTTCCCCACAGAGTGAACACCAGACAGGATAAGGAGTGGATGACCACGGGTTTCCCTATCTAAGCCGCCGCTATTCCCTGTACAACCCCAGAGATGGCCCTAGTATATTACCAGAAACGCATGGATTTTGCTGGAACCACTGCAAATGACAAACAATCATGGCAGCCATCAGTTTCCTGAGTACACTGTCTACAGCAGGCCTGGGATGAGTGTCTCTCTGGGGCCTTCACTCCATCTCTGCTACAACAAGATGAAGGGGTTACTATCCCGGCTGCTTTTTCACTGACGGGGAAACTAGGAGCTCAGAGAGGGCAAGCCCAGGCCTGCCTGGCTCATAACAGGGGAAACAAATCTATGCTTGCCAGGGACATCTGCCCCCACCACACACCGCTTCCCTGCAGCTCCAGTGGGGATATAAAGCTTCCCCTCATTCATGTTGGGATGCTAGGCTGTCATCTGAAGAAAGGAAGACATTCAGATGGCCCACCTGTGCTGGCCCTAGGACTGCTGAACTCAAGACAACGTTGTTTGCCATAAGACAATTTTTAAATTATTTTTAAAATTTTTTTTATTATATGTGTACTGGTGTATTGTCTGCCTGTGTCTGTGTGAAGGGGGTTGAATCCCCTGGAGCTAGAGTTACAGAAATTTAAAAGCGATCATGTGGGTGCTGGAAATTGAACCTGGGTCCTTTGAAAGAGCAGCTGGTGCTCTTAACCACAGAGTCACCTCTCTAGGCCCAGCATAAGACAATTTTTAAACAAGGATTTGGTGCTGATATTTAAAAACTATAAGAGTTGTTGGGCAGTGGTGTCACAGGCCTTTAATCCCAGAATTTGGGAGGCAGAAGCAGGGGGATCTCTTGAGTTTGAGGCCAGCCTGGTCTACAGAGTGAGTTCCAGGACAGCCAGGGCTACACAGAGAAACCCTGTCTCGAAAAACCAAAATAAAATAAAAAAAAAATTATAAGAGTTTACAGGTGAGAGTATAGTCTGATGACCACGTACTTGTCCGACTTAATTAAGCAAGACCCTAGGTTCAATCCTAGCACTAAACAAAGAAAACACAATCATGATTTAATATTCAAATCTGAACACCTGGTTTCTCTTTTTAAAAGTATTACAGGAGACAATGGGATGGTTCAGGGGGTAAGGACATTTGCTGTCAAACTGATGACCTGAGTTCAATCCCCAGAACCCACTTGGGAGAAGGAGAAAACTGGCCCCTGCAAGCTGTCCTTGACTTTTACTCACACGCCCCTCCCCCCATGACCCTGAAATAAACCAACAAATAAGTAAAACAAAAGTTTCAAATATCGTCAATTATTGGGCTCAGGATGTAGCTCAGTTGGTAAAATGCTTGCACAGCATACACAAAGACCTGGGCTCAATCCCCAGCACTGTATAAAATTGGGACTGGTGGGTACACTCTTCTAACCCTAGAACTCAAGACAGAAGTCACAGTTCAGGTCACCCTCAGTTACATAGCTGGTTCAAGGCCACATGGGCTATATGAAGCACATCTCATGAACAGGGAGTGGGGGGGGGGTAGAAAAGGTGATTATCTTAGCTCTGATGATCTATGCCTATACTCCTAGCTATTCAAGGAAGCTAAGGCTAGGAAAAACTCATTAGCAACAAGAGTTCAACGTCACCATGGGGCACCATAGAAAGACCTGGTCTCAAAATATACATATATGTGGGAGGGGTTAGGTGAGAGGAGAGGAGGGGAACAGGAACAGAAAGGGGGGAGAAGAGGGAGAAAGAGAAAGAGGTTTGAGATATGGGTTTACAGATAAAGGCACTTGCCACCAGGCCTGAGGAGTTCAATCCCTAGATCCCCATGGTGGGAGGAAAAAGCTAACAACTGCACCTTGTCCTTACTTTACTGCGTATACATGTGGGTGAGCACACACGTCCATGCCCAGTCTTAGTTACTGTTCTATTGCTATGAAGAGACACTATGACCAAGGAAACCCTTATAAAAGAAAGCATTTTATTGGGGGCTTGCTTATGCTTTCAGAGGAGTCTTAGTCATGGCAGGGAGCAGAGAGGTCTGGTGCTGGAGCAGGAGCTGAGAGCTTTAAATCCTGATCCATAGGCAGCAAGAGAGAGAAAGACGGGACCTATCATGGGCTTTTGAAACCTCGAATCCACACCCCAATGACACTCCACCTCTAAGAAGGTCCACCTCCAAATCCTTCCCAAACAGTTCCATTCACTGGGGAACCAGCATTCAAAGGTATGAGTTTATGAAGGCCATTCTCATACAAACCACCACACACGTACACTGAATGAATAAAAGTAACTAAGCCATCAGTGCCTTGAGCTGAGAGCCTACCTCAGGAGCAAGGTAGAAGGCAAGGGCTACCCGGGGCTGTCTTCTGACCTCCACAGGCACGTCAAGGCATTCTCATGTCCTCACACACAAACACGAGTACACATCACACACACACAAAAATAAATATTTTAAAAACTAAACTTCGTCACGCTGATGTTAATGCCTGCTTGTTTGTCCATCACTGAGACACGTCCTCTGTGAGGGCAAGAACTGGGTGGTCAGGGCCGAGCCCACTCAGAGCTCACAGAGGAAGAAGCCAACCAGCTATACTGGCTTTGAAATTTGTTGCAACAGCCACCCTAACCAATCTCGCTTCTGTCCAATGCCCCTCACACGCTCTGGTACTCTGTGGATCCGTGCAAGAGCCGTCAGCCCCAAGCTCCAAATCCTGAATGACTGATTCCTAGGGGACAGGCATCTTCTCCAACGTTTAAAAAAAAAAAAAAGGTCTCTAATAAAACTTTTCTTCTGCTGAGAGAGGAAGTGTCCCTGCGTCTGCTTTCCCATCTTGTTCTGCTATCAAAGGCTTGACCCAGAAGTTCCTGAGCAAAGATCAGCGACCCCAGACCCATCTACCATCACCTGCTCAAACACTGCTTGGCCTCGCTGCCAAGAGAGACACAGCACATCTTTATAAAACAGTAACAGGGTGGGCACTCCACCCAGCCTGCAGCTCAGGTGCCAGCTTTAGAGTCTCACCAGGGAGGGGCAAGAACAAGGGGCCTCATAGGCAAGAGGAGGAGATTTCTCAGGCTCCAGATTCTTTGGCTAGGGGATCTGACTGTGCAGTTCGCTTCCCCTTCGGTACTGGGGGTTTGAACCCAGGTCTTCGCACATGCTACATAAGGAGGTTTTTGCCAATATCCCAGCCCTTCCTAAGAAATAAACATCTCCTATTGGTATCCAGGCTGGAAATGGCAATTTCACATGGTAAGGGGGGAAAATGTAATTTTTCACTCAGAAAATACAGGATGGATTCCCAGCTTCTTCTTTACACCTGCCGGCTGAAGCATTTTAACCTCTGAGAACCGCCATGCCATCTGGCATGGGTGGTGGACCCTCATTATTCACAAAGGATAGTTGTTGGGAGCCGTGAATCTTGAGAGGCATTCGCCATGGCAAGATGGCGCCTACTTCCGCTGTT
>NW_022196895.1:34735178-34762412 GCF_008632895.1 Mastomys coucha | reverse complement strand
GCTGCAGAAGGAACCTAGAGTGTCCGCGTGTCTTCTTCCCGGCGAGAGGACCACGCGGGCTACAGATAGTGCCCAAGACTCTCATTGAGTCTGTATTGAGAACCATGGACGAGCTCTAATTACACACACACACACACACACACACACACACACAGGATGGCTGCTTCCCTCATCTACACTTCTATGATGATTTATAAACTAGACAAAACAACAGATAAACAAAAACTAATAATGAAAATAGAACTCTATCAACGCCCTACAATAAAAGTAACTGAAAACAGTTTGCTTATTTCTAGAATTTTCCATCTATTGCTTTTTTTTTTTTTTCCCCGAGACAAGGTTTCTCTGTGTAGCCCTGGCTGTCCTGGAACTCACTCTGTAGACCAGGCTGGCCTCAAACTCAGAAATCCACCTGCCTCTGCCTCCTAAGTGCTGGGATTAAAGGTGTGCGCCACCACTGCCCAGCCATCTATTGCTTTTGAACTGAAGCTCAGAGCAGTTTACTAAATATTGAAAAGCAAATCATAAACAGACGGAAACTGTACTTTCTGACTGGAACCATCCGGTACACCACAAACACTCATTACACAAACTCTTGGTTTTTCAAGACAGGGTTTTTCTGTGTAGCCCTGGCTGTTCTAGAACTCACTCTGTAGACCAGGCTGGCCTCCAACTCAGAAATCTGCCTGCCTCTGCCTCCCAAGTGCTGGGATTAAAGGCATGAGCCACCACTCCCTGGCCACAAATTCTTGTTCTAACTTCAGGCATCAAGTGCTGTGACACTGTAAGGGGCAGCAGAGACCATGCCCACAGAATGAGGGAGGAGCAGGAGGGCCTTGGAACCTCTGAGGAATACACTTGCCAAGGGACTGTAGATTCTACTGATCAGCACACAGACACACACTGGGGTTTTAAACACACCTAAGTAGAGAATATCAAGCTTGGTAGAGAATGGTATACCCAGGGTAGGGTCAGATGCTGCATATCTTTTGTTTGTCACACATGGGTCCCAGATTTTCCAGTGTCAAATTATTGATGTGGTGATGTTCTTCCCCTGAGTTCTGCAGGCAGTGGAGTTTTGTTTCTGTGTCACAACCAGAACGTAACACCAGACTCTCTCATTTTTTTTCTAGACGGATTTATTTTATATTATTTTATGTGTGAGTGCTTTGCATACACGTATGTCTGGCACCATGTATACCCAATGCCTGTGGAGGTCAGAGGAGGATGCTGAATTCCCTTGAACTGGAGTTACTGACAGTTGTGAGGCACTATATAGGTGCTTGGAATTGAATCTGGGTCTCTTGGAAGAACAAATGCTCTTAACCACTGAGCCATCTCCTCAGCTCCCAAATCCCATCTGTTTTCTTTTGTTTTTAGTCAGGCTCTCGCACTGTAACTCAGACTAGCCAGAAATAGTCTATATAGCCTAGGGTGACCTCCAAATCATAGCAATCCTCCTGCCTCAGTCTCTCAAGCCAACACTCCTGGTGTCTTATTAGGATTCCAATTGCTGTGATGAAACACCAAGACCAAAGAGCAAGTTGGGCAGAAAAGCAGTTACTCAGTTTATGCTTCTTCCACATCACATCAAAGGAAGTCAGGACAGACACTCACACAGGGCAGGAACCCGGAGGCAGGAGCTGATGCAGAGGCCATGGAGGGGTACTGCTTACTGGCTTGCTTCCTGTGGCCTGCTCAGCCTGCTTTCTTAAGGAACCCAGGCCCACCAGCCCAGGGATGGCACCACACACAGCAGGCTGCACCGTCACCCATCAATCATGAATTAATAAAATCCCCTACAGCTGGATATTATAGAGGCCTGTTCCGGAGGCTGCCTCTTCTCAGATCACTTTAGCTTGTGTCGAGTTAACATAAAACTATCCAGCACGCCTGCTTCCACACATTTTGTTGATGGAACTGTTTGCCAAGTTCACTCTGTCAAGGAATGTGTACATTTACTGACACTGTGCAGGGAACTCACAGAGCAGCTTCCTCCAGTGTCTTGGCTCCTTTTTATACTCTACTACTAAGCCCAAATGTCATCGTCTCAGGTTGACCTTGCCTAATGACCCACTGGAGGCGCTTCTCGTTGCCTCCACATTATAGCAGAACCATCATCTGGCACAGAGGGTTTCACTTGTGAATTCTCTGTCTCTCTGTGGTGTCTCTCTGTGTCTGTCTCTCTGTCTCTCTTTTTTAAAGGTTTATTTATTTTATGTATGAGTGCTCTCTTTTCAGACAACACCAGAAAACAACAACAGATCCCGTAACAGATGGTTGCGAGCCACCATGTGGATGCTGGGAATTGATCTCAGGACCTCAGCAAGAGCAGCCAGTGCTCTTAACCATCTCTCCAGCCCCCTGAATTCCCTATCTCTTCACCATCAACACCACAAGGCACAGGTCTCGTCTGTTTTGTGTATCTGGCACCCAGAAACGACGAGCTCAACAAACACTTAGGACTGAACAACAACACATGGGTGAATGAATGACCCAACAGACTGAAGCCTGGGAGGAAATCATGCCCAAGGCCTCTAATCTCTAGGAGACACACATTCATCAAGAGAGCAGGTTCTGGTGGGAAAATCTGAGACTAATCTTCGCAATTATAAATCCAAGCTTTTAACCAGTTTAGAAAAAAGTGACAGAGGATTCTAACCAATTCCTGTGTTCTGGTGGTTCGTACAAACTTGACCTGTGCCTTTCAGAGAGGCAGTCCTCGAAGGGGATCTTGGAACTGATCAGGCCTCTAGAATGGCCCTATGTGGCCAGTGTCCCCATTGCCCTTGAAAACCTTTGGCTTAACTCTAACAGAGAAAGAGGAGCCACTCCTCAGGGAAAGGTCACTGAATTCCTGTGCCCAGATCCTGGAGCCAATGCTTTGAGCATATAGCATCTAACCTCAGCATTTCCAGCAGCCACCGTGCAGAATGGCAGCCACAGGGCAGGAACCAGGATGAGTGGCCTTTGTGAGGCAGAGAAATTAGGTCCCAAACACAGCTACACTTCGTGAGATTTAACAAACCCAGCCCGAGGAAAAGGTCCACAGAGAGAACCATGGAAGTGGGGGGGAATAAGAGCCAGAGCCATAGGCTGGAAAGCTCTCCACTCTCACCCCCCCAAAGGTCATTAGTATGGAGGAGATGAAGAAATCAGAGGGCGCAAAGCTGTTCTGTGGAGAGTTACCTCACTGCAGAGTGTTGTCTCTCTGTTTGAGAAAACCCTTTTTCTTGTGCTTCTTTTTGTTTTCCCCTTTGACAGTTTGGGTCTCCTCAGCTTCTCTCTCTCTCTCTCTCTCTCTCTCTCTCTCTCTCTCTCTCTCTCTCTCTCTCTCTCTCTCTCTCTCTCTCTCTCTCTCTCTCTCTCTCTCTCTCTCTCTCTCTCTCTCTCATGGTCTCTCACAGGCCTCCCACACCTTCTGGCTTCCAAGAGTACCCTGAGGGTATCTGCCAGTAGGAAGCCAAACAGGGAGGGAACTGACACAATCACTCGATGACATAAGCCTACTGACAGGCTGCCAACTCAGCCTATTGAACATGGGACTGAAAAGCCAGCATTTCATTCAAAGTAGGTCACCTCCAAGCCTCAGAGATGTCAGCTGGCAGGTCACCACAGACCTAGAATGCGGAGCCAAGTGGTTAGTGGTTTTCCTTGGGGACAGGCTGAGGTCACACAGAAAGACGAAAACTAAGAAGGGTGCTCGTACGGAATGGGTAACGTGGAATGGACTAGGCAGGGGACACTCCTGGGCCAGCCAGGATGGTGTGCCTCTGAAGCTCTGTGCAGCTGGTGCGTGCACATCCGGTGCCACTCCTGTGACATTTGACACCCGAATCCCTCATTTTTGCTTCTTGTGGTTCAACGTAGTAGACTCCACGGAGATCACGTGCTCCCTCAAAGAGCCAGCCATCTAGTTTGCAGATGTCCTTGGTTTAACCAAGCACTGTGTCAGACCCAAAGCTGACATGGAAAAACATGTCTGGGGCCCACACAGGTGTGGAAAAAAATCAGAACAGCAAATGTGTTGAGTGCATGGCTCTGGGGTGGGACACATCTGAGCTGGTTCTATTTCTTGTCCATTGTGCCTCCTTTTTTTTTTTTTTTTTTGGTTTTTCGAGACAGGGTTTCTCTGTATAGCTCTGGCTGTCCTGGAACTCACTCTGTAGACCAGGCTGGCTTCGAACTCAGAAATCCGCCTGCCTCTGCCTCCCAAGTGCTGGGATTAAAGGCGTGTGCCACCACCACCCGGCCCATTGTGCCTCTTAAGGAGAACTTTTCTAAATTCTGCAAGGCTGAACTCCTTTAAGACTGGTGTTGTCCAGCCTCAGGGTACAAGAGAGATAGCACAATATTCGACATATGAAGGATCTGGCACCACGCTCAATAACTGGGCTATTACATCACTCCGATTCCTACTTCTACTTTGAGCAGCCATAGGCCAGCAGTAGTGGTCTCCTCCCAGCCTTGAGGCTTCTCCCTACCTAGGAGTTAAAAATATATACCTGAGTTTTGTTCATAATACCTGAAAAATACCAGGGCATCCCCAGTCATGGGCTAACTTAAGAATTTCCCTTCCAAATGAAGAACAGACTGGCAAGACACACTGTTTTTAGCAAGGAGTTTGCATCATCTGTCATTTTCCCCTTGTGACCAACAAGAGAGAAATGTGGGCCACAGGATAATAGTGCTCCATAGTCTGTCACAAGCTGAATGTCCACACAAGCTCATCTCAAATTCTTTCTAGAAGCATCTAAAGATGCTTTCTAGAATACCAATCTACAGACTGCACTCACCATGGCTGAGTGGTATGTGCTGGGGAAGGAGAAAAGACCCCTTCCAGTCAAATGTGTTCTGAAAACTCTGTCTGACATTGTCTTTTCTCTGACTTTTAATGTGCACTGATAATCATCATGGTGAGTCTTGGAGAAGGGGTGGTGGTATGGAACGTCCTCCCTGTGTATTTGATCTTGGCTGTACTTGTCAGGAGCACCCTGAGGAAGCTACCAGAGCACAAGCTTTGAGACATGCTCATCCGTGTTCAAAGGAGTTGCAGCATCCGGCTCTAGGGGCATGCTGTTGGTTCTGTCCCTGACCTTAATGTTCGACATCGTTATTTTGTTGTCATGCTGATCAGACATGAAGGTGGTGCTAAGCTGCATGAGGAACCCAAGAGAGGAGGTGGTGGCATTGGGGCTGTGGTCTAATTATAGGAATACTCTATGAGAGCAAAGAGCGGGGCCTGCACAGGCCACCTGAAAAGCAACACAAAGTGCTCAGGATGGAAGAAAAGGAGGCAAAAGCCACCACCTGGAAAAACAATGTCAGGCCTGTAATCTCAGCTATGCAGGAGGCCGAGACAGGAGCAGCGAAGTTCAAGGCCCACCTGGGCTACAAAGTGAATGACAGACAAGCTGGAACAGCTTAGCAAGACTCTGTCTCTAAATAAACCTATGCTTAAAGAACTAACAGTACAGCTTAGTTGTAGAGTACATGTTGAGAATGCACAAAGCCCTGTGTTCCACTCCCTACCATCACAAAAAATAAAAATAAAAAAGAAAGAGAAAATAAAAGATGGTGGCACGCATGGCAGCTTGTGGCTGTAATCCTAGCATCTGCATGCATGCTAGAGTGCCAGGGCTACACAGTGATAAAACAAAACCAAACCAAACCAACAATGATAAACCTGGGACCTCTAGTGCTCACAAAAAGAGAAGAAAAACTTTGGTCCATAGTCATAGTACCTGAACCTTTGGATTATGGCTTGATCAAAGCTGCCACTAGCTCCTTGCCCCCAGTCCAGTAAACATATAGTAAATAGTAGACCCCTAAGGTCAACGTGCTAAGGGTTTGAACCCCAGGGGAAGAACTATTGAAAGATGCTATGAACCTATGGGGAAAGGGCTTCTGGGAGGTTGTTAGGTCACTGCCCTTAGGAAGATTGGATTGTAGGGCCCCAGGCTCTTTGCTTCTTGCTTGCTTGCTTGCTTGCTTCTTGGCCAGCAGGAAAGCAGTTCCACCAGCCGAGTCCTCCTGTCATTGTGGGCTAAACTGTCCACAGAGGTTGAAAACAAATGGGTATACTCAATCATAAACTGAAACCCATGTCAAGCCAAGCATACAGATACATAACCCCAGCAAGTGAGAGGCTGAGGCAGGAGGATCATGTGCTGGAGGCCATTCTGGCTGTGTAATGAATTTAAGCCCAGCCTAAGCTACATAGCTAGAGTTTATCTAACTCAAAGAGCGGTAGAGGGATGTACAAAGAACCAAAATATGGGTTTTCTCTGAAGGTCCAATATTTCAAGTATTTTGTTATAGTGACAAGTAGGCTAATACAGAGAGCAAAAGATTTTGTGTGCTTCTTAAAACACACACACACACACACACACACACACACACACACACACACTGGCACACACCTTTAATCCCAGCACTTGGAAGACAGAGGCAGGTGGATTTCTGAGTTCCGAGGCCAGCCTGGTCTACAGAGTGAGTTCCAGCACAGCCAGAGCTATACAGAGAAACCCTGTCTTGGAAAAAAGAACAAAAAACAAAAACAAAAATAAAAACAACCTACACACTTTTCTTTAGTGGGCATTGGTAACTGGCATCTACAATATCAGTACTTGGGAAGATGAGGTAGGAGAATCACAGTTGAAAGGCCAGCCTTGGCTACATAGTAAGACCTGTCTTAAGAGAAAAATCAAGTGGATAAGGAGAGGGAGCTCAGTGGGTGAAGGTACTTGCTGCCAAACCTGATGGTGAAGTTCAAGCCTCAGGACACACACGACGGGAAGAGAGAACCAACTCCCACAGGTTGTATCCTGACCTCTACATGCATGCTGTGTGGCACTCACGCCTACCCCAATCCATACACAGACTGAATGAATGCAGTAAGAAAATTAATCTAGCCAGGCGGTGGTGGCGCACACCTTTAATCCCAGCACTTGAAAGGCAGAGGCAGGTGGATTTCTGAGTTCCGAGGCCAGCCTGGTCTACAGAGTGAGTTCCAGCAAAGCCAGGGCTACACAGAGAAACCCCGTCTCGGAAAAAAAAAAAATTAATCTAGAGCACTAATATTCCAAACTGGTAACATCATCAAGTAGACAAAGGTTTCTAAAGATGTGGCACTTTTAAGATGAGGAGAGGAAGCCAGGCGGTGGTGGCGCATGCCTTTAATCCCAGCACTTGGAAGGCAGAGGCAGGTAGACTGCTGAGTTCAAGGCCAGCCTGGTCTACAGAGTGACTTCCAGGATACACAGAGAAACCCTGTCTTGAAAAAAAAAAAAAAAAAATGAGGAGAAGAAAGGGGAGGAGAGGAGAGGGGAGGGAAGGAAAGGAGAGAGGAGAGGAGCCAGAGCCACAGATCAAATCCAGAACAGATTTGTCAGCTTCCCTGCTGGGAGATGACTCCCAAGGGGAACCGGTACATGGCCTAGGTACCAAG
The DNA here is from genome assembly GCF_008632895.1 of Mastomys coucha. Taxonomy (NCBI): domain Eukaryota; kingdom Metazoa; phylum Chordata; class Mammalia; order Rodentia; family Muridae; genus Mastomys; species Mastomys coucha. Next base: position 34,754,962 of record NW_022196895.1, on the reverse strand, counting down.
CTTAGAAGTACCCAGATAACTAAGAAAAACTGTTAAGAAGATAAAGCATATTCCACAGACATTACAGAAGAGGAAGAAATAGATGAGGTGGGGAAACCTGGGGGAGTCTAGGCTTCTGTTGGCACAAGTCCTTCCCTGGGAGAGACATAAACAACCTCCGAAGGTCCCAATGACAAAACAGGGTACCATCCCACCAGCATTCACTCTGGAAAACCAATGAGTTTCTTAACTTTACTTATGGAGCAAAGAAGTGAGCAAGTACAGGCAGAAACATAGACGGCTTGAAAGCAGCCACACGGGAAGGTCTGCACCCGACACACATGAACTTCCCCAGGATGGTGGTGGAGGACTCTTCCCCAGCAGTGTAAGCTCTGGTCCCTTTCCAAACCCCAAGGCCTCATGCAATGAGAACAGAACCACACACAACTGATTGGAAGGAGTGGCTGGATACCGCAGTGCCAGGTCCATGACCCTCCCCAACGCTCCTTCTATAGTGGAAGGTCAACAGTCAACAAGCCCAGCTGTGATGATCGTTTGCAAGTGGGCACAGCTGTTCTAATGAAGATCATGTTTGGCTAGGAGGATAGTTATATATACCTTCCAAACAGACATGTGAGGGAATACAGCATGCTGTGGAGATCCAAGGAGAATTCACTATTTCTCCAGCCCCGTGTAGGCATCTCCAACCTCCAGACACCACAACATAACATTGTTCATCGTGGGAAGCTATGCAACTGAATCATCAAAAAGGAAGTTTTTGTTTGTTTGTTTGTTTTCCGGTTTTTCGAGACAAGGTTTCACTGTATAGCCCTGGCTGTCCTGGAACTCGCTCTGTAGACCAGGTTGGCCTGGAACTGAGAAATCCACCTGCCTCTGCCTCCCAAGTGCTGGGATTAAAGGTGTGTGCCACCACTGCCCGGCTCAAAAAAGGAAATCTTAAAAGTTTCTAGTAAGTATGTGATTTTTCTGTCAGGCTACATTTGGGGCTAGCCTGGGTGCACACCTTTGAGGAAACAGACTCCCCCGGAAACACTGCTATTAAAAGCTACAGGAACTCTCCAGACAAGGAAACAGGCAAAGAAAAATCCTGCAAATATTTCCAGGGATTGCTGATCCTTCTTGGCCACTACAGAACCCCAGCTATGGCTATCTCCCACAAAAGGCCAACTGTAAGCCCATGTCATCAAGTAGAATCATTGGGAAGTTGCTCCAGGCAGCAGGTCAACTAAAGGACTCCACACTCCTCTCATCCCTGCTGCCTGGAAACCAAGGTTACCTAGCAAGTGAGGTGCTTTACATCCAAAAACTAGCTGAGTGGTTCCAAGGAAGTGAAGAAGTCTAAGGCTCAGATGTGCCACTGTGCCAAGAGACTCAAGGCGTTTAGGACTTTTGGAGTTCAAATGTGATCTTAGAACAAGGAGCAGGGGCCTCACCTGGAAGCTTGCTAGAGAAACAGACTCCTGGGCAATCCACCCCTTACCATCCTGAAAGAAGTATTTCTTTGAGACAGTCAAGGTTCACGAGGGGAGAAAATCGGGCTATCGTGGTCTAGCGTGGCAAGTCTCCCGCTTCAACTTCAGAGAACTGTCCTTTGAGTTTGTGAGTCTGGACTTTAAGGCCGTGGTCATGAGAGCCTTGTTCTAAAACTTCACCCCACCTCTATCCAACAGCCTGAGTTCATTCTATATTTTGAGGTGGGAAATAATGTAGAAGAAGCCATGTTCAGAGCATATAGAGGGAGAAATGAAGACATAGTTATCATCACACTGTAATGGCGGTGGTGATTGACAGGGACTGGGGATCACCAAGGAGGAGGCCAGTTCCTGGGCATGCTATGACGGAGCAGCCAGATTGTATAAATGGAAGGGAGAAGAGCCATGGGCAGTAACACTTCACAGTCCGGAGTCCCAGACTGAATGAAAAGGAAAACATGCGTTTAGCATCCGCATTCACGTCAATGTTTCCTCACTGTGATCAGCTACCTCACATCCTGCCTCACAATGATCATATCTCAAACTATGAGGCAAAATAAACCCTTCCTCAGGTCGCATCTTCCAGTGATCTGTCACAGCAACAAAGCACTTAACTGATGCAGCGATCAGCATCCCTTTTTTTTTCCCCCAGAGGCAGGGTTTCTCTGTATAGCCCTGGCTGTCCTGGAACTCACTCTGTAGACCGGGCTTGCCTCGAACTCAGAAATCTGCCTGTCTCTGCCTCCCAAGTGCTGGGATTAAAAGCATGCACCACCACTGCCCGCCATCATCCCTTTTTTCAATTTTGTTATTATATTTATTTATGTGTGTGTGTGTGTATGTACATATACATGCATATATACAATGTGTCATGGTGCCCATGTGGTCACAGGACAACTTTCTAGGTTCAGTTTTCTCCTACAACTGTGTGGGCTTCAGAGACTGAACTCAGGTTGCCTCAAGCACCTTTACCCACTCAGTCATTTGAGCCATACCTTCCCTTCCCCAACCCGGTCCTCGAGCTGGTGCACAAACACAGGGCCTCGTTACCAGCAGACACGCCCCCCAGCCCCATGACCATATTCTTTAATAACAGATATATTTATCAAGTACTCAAGTATAATGCCATATACACTGTAAAGTGCTTTTTAAATCCCTCGTCTTACTCCATCCTCGTAACAAGCCCGTAGGATAAGTGCTATAATTTCCTTCCCTCACTTTACAGATGAACCCAAGACTCAGCATGAATGGGCTCAAGCCCGCACAGTTAGTAAATGGGGCACTAGGTCTCTAAGCCAAGTTCAAGCTCTTGACCACTGAGCCCCCACGCCTATCTCCCACAGAAGAAATTCCCCGCTTCCTACTCTGTCCAGTGCACAGACGAGGCAGTCTGAAAGCCACTGGGTTCCCACCAGGCTCACCATGTTAGCGAGGGATACAGCCAGGCTGCTGGCTGGCTCGCTCAGACACAGGTGCACCCGGGGCTCAGATCTCAGCCCTCCATTATGCTGTGTTCATTACACAGGAAGACTCCGAGGTCAGGCTTTCAAATCCTGGCCCTTTCCTCATTATCTGCCAGAGCATCAGCGTTCTTCCAAGCCCTGTATTGACTCGCTTTGCTCCTGGCTGCCGGCCCATCTCCATTAGATCCCAGGCATTTGAGCAAAGTACAGAGCTATCCAGTTCTGACTGAACAGAATGGACTCGCCATCCCTCCTCTGTAATTTTGGGCAGAGTCTGAGAGGATTTAGAAGGTGTCACTGACTTGGAATTACAGTTCATTGTTACAGAATGAATTTCCGGACTATGCTGGAGAGAGCTGGGTACACCCCCCACCCCCCTACACTTATACAAGCAGCTTTGTTCCTATCAAAGTATCCCTCTAATTGCACTGAGCTGATTCTCAAGGCAGAGCCTTATCAAAGAGAACTCAGCTTCCCATGGTGCTTCACATCTGCAGCCTTCCAGTGAGCATCCGCCTTGGCCTGAGTAATCACTCCTACCTACCGTCACTAACTTTTATATTTCCTCCACTATCAAATTCTTTGCATGCCTTTGTCTGATAGACTGCAGTGCAGCCAAGTCTCTTTAGGTCAGCCTATGTTGCATGTAGCATCCCGGGCTCTTTGCTATGCCTAGGTGATAGAAATGACTGCAGACTGAGGTGGTAGCTGACATCTGTCACTTATCCAGAGTGAATTCAGACCTCCAGATATGGCTACCTACCTGGGAGGAGGGACTTGGAGGAAAGTTCTAAGCTGTGAAGATCCTGACGCAGATGGTGCTGAGTTTAAAAAAACAAAAAACAAAAAACAAAAAACCAAACCAAACCAAAAAACTCCTAACAGTACGGTCTGCCTAAGCTGCTAATTCCCTCTCCCACACAGCTGGAAATACAAAAGGGGCTAAGAGTTCAGGGCTGACATTAGGGAATCATAAACAAGACAAAGTCCCCTTTCTCAGCTGCCCCTATTGCCCCTCCTTCCATCTCCTGAGCCACTTAAGAACAACTCTAGGGATGTGAAAATTGGATAAAACTCTACAATTTTCTTACAATAACCATAACAATGAAAAGAAAGACATTAAAAACAAAACAAAACACAACTTGGTGATCATGGCTAGAAAAAACAAGACATTTCCTACAAGTAAGTGTGTTCGTGTGTACGTGTGTGTGTGTGTGTGTGTGTGTGTGTGTGTGTGTGTGTGTGTGTGTGTGTGTGTGTGTGTGTACGTGTGTGTGTGTGTGTGTGTGTGTGTGTGTTCATGCAGGGAACAACATGAGAAAGCCTGTTCTCTCCTTCCACCATGGGGGGCCCAGGGATCAAACTCAGGCTGAGCTATCTTGATAGCTCATAAAATGTTTTTTAATTCCTAGTAGTTGCTAATACAGTTTTAATTTTTTTTCAATCTTTTAATTCCAACACTCAAGAGGCAAAGGCAGGTGGATTTCTATGAGTTCCAGGCCAGCCTGGAGTACACAGGTAATTCCAGGCCAGTCATAGATACATAATGAGACAAACCCTATCTCAAAACAATATATATATATATTTAAAACCAGAGCTTAGTGTGATGGTGCCCACCTATAATCCCACAGGAAACAGAAGTGCCAGGACAGATTGTTTGAGGCCAACCTGGGCTACAATAGTAAGACAAAAGGCCTGGCTGACAGCCTCTCTGGCTGGAGCCCTCACCCAAAGCATACTATAGCTGTAATTTGGTTTTTTAGCACTTCCTCCTTCAACAGTACTGGGATGCGTTCTGCACCGCTGGCTCATCCGACCACCACAGCCTCTAACTGGGCTTCTAGCCGCATCTTCCCAAACCACATAATGGGAAATAAGGCGAAGAGCGAAGCACAGCCCCAGGGCATGGCAAAGTTCAGAAGTGCATCCAACCCGATTCAGACTCCCTTCCCTCATGCCAAAAAGGAGGCTGAAGTCACAGTGAGAGATGAGCAAGACACTCTGGTGTGTCATGGTTCAGTAGGGGAACAGTAATGCACTGGACATTTTTTTAAAGAGCTAGAGGAGGGGCAGAAGGGGCTGAAGAGATGGCTCAGCAGCTAAGTACGGTTGTTGCTCTAACAGAGGTCTCAGGTTCAATTCCCAATACTCATATGGTGGTCCATCAGGTTCTGAAGATCTGACACCCTTCTCCTGACCTCTGCAGGCACCAAGCATACACACACACACACACACACACACACACACACACACACACACGGTACACATATGCAAGCAAAACACTCACATGTAAAAATGAATAAATCTAGCTGGGTGTGGTGGTGCCCATCTTGGATCCTGTTACTTGGGAGGCAGAGACAGAGGGATTTCTGTGAGTTTGAGACCAACCTGGTCTAGAGAGCAACTTCCAAGACAGTCAGGACTATTACACATAGAAACCTTGTCTCAAAACACTGAAAAAAGAAAGAAAGAAAGAAAAAAAGAAAGAGAGAGAGAGAGAGAAAGAAAAGAAAGGAAAAGAGTAAGTCTAATAAAAATTTTAAATATAAATTAATCAATTTTAAAAATCTAGGGGAAAAGATTTTAAATGCTCTCAATATATACAATGATAAATGTTTAAGGAGATATGCTTAGCCTGGTTTAGACAGCAGACAAGGTAAGTACTGAAATCTCTCGGTGCCACAGAAATACAGGACTTCCCTTTGCATGCAGTGCTGAAGATCAAACATGGCCTTGAGCTTGCTGGGCCATTACTGAACTCCAAACCCCGGCCCAGTGTGTACAGTTTTTCTTGATATAAGCATCAGTTAAAAGGTAGATATAATTTTAAAAATAGAAACAAACAAATGAATAAATTTTTAAGAAAATAAAAAATGCCAGGCATGGTGTAGCATGCTTTTAATTCCAGCACTCAGGAGGCAGAGGGAGATGATCTCTGTAAGTTCAAGGCCAGCCTGGTCTACAGAGTAAGTTCCAGGACAGCCAGGGCTACAAAGAAAGAAAGATCCTGTCTCAGTAAAATAAGAAAGAAAAGCCACAGTCATACAACTTGGACCAGACTGAAGATGAATGCAACAATGAGAATTGACTGGGGGGAGAGGGGCAGTGAGAGGATGGGGAGGTGGTTGGGAAAGTGAAGAAGGATCTGGTGCTGGAATGGGGGCAGCTCTGACAGGTGCTACCTGAGGCTCCAAGTTCAAATAAACAAACACTGAATGCAAATGGATTTTACTAAGATAAAGTGGGCAGGGACTTGGGACTTGATCAGGAGAGAAGGTACTCCTGGAGACTATGTTCCATTCAGGGGCTAACATGACAGGTTATCAGGCAAATGTGACACAGGAATGTCCTTGTATCCTCTGGTGAATTACCAAGAGAAGCCAGCTCTCTCATAGCCTAGCATACATCCCATTTTTTACTGTAGGCTTAAAAGTCTGAGTGGTAATAATGGCATGGGAGAATGAGTAGTGGGGACACCCGAGTCTGGCCAGTAGACTAACCTCAGGCTTCTGTTGGTTTACAAGTGACTTTGGACACCTTATCCTGTTCATGTCTCATTTTTTCTTAACTGGAAAAACAGGATATTTCACCTCTAGAACTACTGTGAGGAATAAAAAAAGTGCATGTATGTGTGTGTGTGTGTACATGTATCCCTGTTTGTGTCCCTGTGTGTATGTGTCCCTGTGTGTGTTCGTATTTGTTTATATATGTGTGTGTGTATATATATGCATATTTCTGTATGTGTGTGTGCATGTATGTCCAGGTATGTGTATATGTGTGTGTCTGTGTCTGTGTGTGTGTGTGTGTGCATATGTATATATGTGTGTATATGTGTATGTGTGCATGTGTGTGTATCTAACAGTGGCTGGCACATGAAAACACTATATAAAAGCTTTTTTTGGGGGGGGGGGGTTCGAGACAGGGTTTCTCTGTGTAGTCCTGGCTGTCCTGGAACTCACTCTATAGACCAGGCTGGCCTCAAACTCAGAAATCTGCCTGCCTCTGTCTCTGAAGTGTTGGGATTAAAGGCATGTGCCACCACCGCCCGGCTTATATATAAACTCTTTACCTATCTGTGGAGATTTGAGTAAGAATGGCTCCCACAGTTTTATATATTTGAATACTTGGTCATTAGGGAGTTGCACTACTTGACAGGAATTAGGAGCTATAGATTTATTGGAACAGATGTGGCTTTGTTGGAGAAAGTGTGTCACTGGGGGGTGGGCTTTGAGATTTCAAAAGCCCAAGACAGGCCTACTGTCTTTCTCTTCCTCTGCCTGCAGACCCTGATGTAGAACTCCCAACTTGTCCAGGTTCATGCCTGCCTGCATTGCCAGCATGCTTCCCACCATGGTGACCATGCTCTGAAACTGTAAGCCAACACCAATTATATGCTTTCCTCTCTAAGAGCTGCCGAGGTCATGGTGTCTCTTCACAGCAGAACGTGGACTAACACATCATTTGGCAAGCACCATGCAAGACAGTGTTTCTCAACCTGTGAATCACATATCAGATATCCTGAATACCAGATATTTATTTACATTACGATTCACAACAGTAGCAAAATTACAGGTATGAAAGAGCAACGAAATGATTTTATGGCTGGGGTTGTCACCACAACACTAGGAACTGTATTAAAGGGTCGCAGCATTAGGACAGACAGAACCACTGTGTAGAACAAAAAATGCTTCTTAGAGAGTCCATATAAGGCACCACTGAAACTACACCAGCATGGATGCAGTCAAAGGACCATACATCTCAATCTCCGAGGCTGTGAAGACAAAGTAAGAAACTTTTGTCCAGACCCACATGGGGTGCCAGGTAGGACTCCTCTCAAAAGGCATGGGTTTGGTTCCCGACCCACACCATGCATATTTTACATATCAAAGCAAACCCGGCCTCCAGGTTCTCCCAGCATCCCTCAGTCTCTACCAGGCAAATTCTGCCTCCAACCCTGAACTTTCTACCCCAAGGGCTAGGCTGCCCTTCCCCCAGAGGCTCCTCCCTATATAATCCAGACATATTGGTGTCTTCTCTCTCTGCCCATGCCCTTTCTCCACCCCACCCACCCATCCACCCAGCACCAGCCCCATGGCAACTCCTCTGGCCTTAGTCCTTAGGGCCAGTGAACTGATCGTGGACTTCCAGCCCTTAAATAATCTAATCTGGTTTGGACTGGCTCATTTCACCAGCAGAGAAATAATTTACCAATATCTATCACCTCTTCCCCTACTCTCTCTCCATCCCTCCCCACCCCCACCCCCACCCCCACTCAACAGGCTAGGGATTTTCAGCCCATCAGGTGGAAAATCTCAGGATGCCTTCTTTAGTTGGCATTTTGGGTCAGAGACCTCAGAAGAAAGTCTGACCCTGCTTGGAGGGTCAGAGTTCGTGGCCTAGGGGCTATTGTAATATCCCTCTCTACACTAGGCTATGGTTCCTTGGGCTGGGTGTTTTCCTGACTAGTAAGCTCGCTCAGAGCTGAAGTTATCTGAGAGGCCCTGGCTCCCCTTGTTGATGCAGTACTGCTGGGAACAACATGGTCTCGCATTTGTGGATGTTTCTCACCAGCCCATGCAAGCCCCCTATCCTTCCACAGACTGCAAAGTACTGCCTCAGGCCCTTCCTACAATTCCTACTGAGCTACCACTTATGCATCTGCTAGCACTTAGCAACAGGAGGCTTAATTAAAAGGAAAAAAGAGAGGGGGAGGAGGGAGACAGTGACTAGGAAATGGAATTGTATCTCCAACTCTTCCTTCCCTCTTTTGACTTCCTTTAATCTATCCTAATTTCTTTCAGGTGCTGAGCTGTCCTGCCCCATAGAAACAACAACAACAATAGAAAAAAACGAACAGTTGGAAGCGCTATTTGGTTCCTTCACCGCTCAACAATCCCGTAATGTAAGTGCAAGTCGAACATTTCTGATTATGATGAGGAGCCCACAGTCAGAAAGGGAAGTGAAGAAACTTCCCATCCAGGGGCAGAAGCAAACAGATGTCTGAGTTCGAGGCCAGCCTGGTCTAAGACAGTCAAGGGCTACATCAAGAGACAGTGTCTCAAGAAACAAAAAACAAACAAACAAACAAACAAAATTAAAAAACAAAAACAAACTTGCTCACTTGCCCAAGATCTCACATAGCCTGTAGCAGGTAAAGGCAGGAGTCAAAAAGAAGGCTATGCCTCCAAACTCATGGTTGAACTGGTTACCTTTCCCATCGGCTGTAACTGGGATTTCCTATCCTAGCATGTATCTTGGGGCTAGAACCATGGGAACAAAGTCCCAGTCTACAGTCTCTGACTCTGGGTGGACACTGCATCTTCCCTCCCTGGACTTGAGTTTCAGTGCACTCCATCTCTAAAAAGACCCTTAAAGGTAAAAAACCAAGACTGGAAAGGTGAAAGGGACACATTTCTGGAAGATGCTGCAAAAATCCACAAAAGTATAATCAGCCTAAGAAGGGAGGGGTTTTTTTTTTGTTTTGTTTTGTTTTGTTTGTTTTCCCTTCAAGACAGGGTTTCTCTGTGCACTTCTGGCTGGTGTGGAACTCACTCTGTAGAACTGGCTGGACTCGAACTCATAGATCCACCTGTCTCTACCTCCAGAGCACTGGGACTAAAGGCGTAGGCCACCTCCACCCAGCTAAGAATCAATTTTTGAGGCATATGGACTTCATTAACATGGTAATGAATCTTTCCAGTCAGGTGCTGTTTTCTTAATTTCTTTAAATTATAGAAGCAAAAGCAAGTTCATAACAGATAGCAACGAAGTCCACAAATAAGAATGAAACAAAGTTTCTTCTGCATGTGCCAAGGCCCGAGTCATTCTGGGTCTAAAGGATTTTCTTCCCCCCCCCACCTCTTTTTTCCTCCCTTTTTGTGGTGCTAAGGAATCAAAAGCCAGGGCCTCATACATATAGAAAAGCACTTGACCACTGAGCTACATTCACAGCACTAGGTTCTTCTAAGAACATATCAATACAGTGTGTGTGTGTGTGTGTGTGTGTGTGTGTGTGTGTGTGTGTGTGTGCTGGCGCGCATGTGTGCGGGTGCACCAGGTGCGGAGTTCCCACTTGTAATCCCTGTACATAAGAGTCAGAGGCAAGAAGCCTGATAGCAGTTCACGGCCAGCCTGGACTTCATAGCAAGGCTCTTTTTCAAACAGAAAACCAACACTAACTCACAGTATATCTATCTCTATATATTTATAATTTTTGTTTCTTGAAATCAGAATCTTATTCTGTGGAATTTTGTTTTGGTTTTAGGATTTTCCAAATTTGAGGGATCAAATCCAGAGCCTCATTCATGCTAGGGAAACACCGTACAGCTTTGCCATATCCATAGTTTTAAAACTTATTTTGGGCTGAAGATATGGCTCAGTGGTTAAGAACACTGGCTGTTCTTCCAGAGGACCTGGGTTCAAGTCCTAACATGCACATAGCAGCTCACACACTGCCTGTAATACCAGGTCCAAAGGATCTGATGCCTTCACACAGACAAGCATGCAGGCAAAACACCAATGCACATAAAAATAAATAAATCTTTAAAAAAAAAAAACACTTCTCATTTTGCTCAACATTACATTTATTTATATATCTCCACATCAATCTGCCCAGAACCATATGTCTTTTAAACTAACACGAGCAATTGTGTTATATGCATGGATTGAGATCTACTTACCCAGTTTCCTGGGAAGAACATTTGGCTCATGCCTCTTTTTGATGTTGTAATGGCCATGGACAATGTTAAGAATCGCTAAAGGCAGTCTCTGCAACAAAAAAAAAAGAAAAAAGAAAATATTTCTCACTTGTATCTGGTCAGGGGTTAATTTCCAAAACATGTAAGGAACTTCTACAATACAATAGCAACAACAAGAAGGAAGTAATAACCCAGTTTAAAAGCAGACGTTTCTCTAACAGAGAGACATCAATAGCCAACAGCTACCTGAAAAAAATGCCAGGTGGGTGTTGTATCACACTCCTTTGACCCCACTACATGAGAGGTGAAGGAAAGAGAGTCCCAAGTTTGAGACCAGCTTGGGCTACACAGAAAGACTGTGTCAAGATGAAGAGAGAGAGGGGAGGAGGGAGGGGAGGAAGAGGAGGAGGAGTAGAAGCAGCAGCCACTTCCTTACCAGAACCTATCATCACAGCTATTATAAAGCAATAAAAACAACAAGCTGGGGGCTGGTGTGACGGCTCAGCTGGAAAGAGCACCGAATGCTCTTCCGAAGGTCGTGACTTCAAATCCCAGCAACCACATGGTGGCTCACAACCATCCGTAATGAGATCTGACGAAGACAGCTACATTGTACTTACATATAACAATAAATAAATCTTTAAAAACAAACAAACAAAAACACCCCCAACAAGTTGGCAACTTATTGGCGAGCATCTAGGGAGATGGGAAACTGCATTGCTGGTGAGAATGGTGGTAGCCATCATGGAAAATGGCAGGAGTGCCAAAACCTTAAGGCTAGAAATAACCTTCCATCCAACAACCCCACTGCTGGGTAGAAAGTCAACAGAATGTGGGATCTTGGCCTGACAAGATGGCTCAATAGGAAAAAACACTTGCTTTGGAAGTCTGACCTGAGTTTGATCCTTGGAACCCATGTAAATAAAGATGGAAGGGGAGACCCAACCCCATAAATGTGTACTCTGACCTCCATATATGAACTGTAGCATACACACACACACACACACACACCACATACAGACACACAAGAGAGAGAGAAAGAAAGAATCTCCTAAGATCTTATTTTCAGTCCTATTCATCATAGTAAAAATGTAGAGAACCACACACCTAGACCTATAATCTCACACTCAGGAATAAGGTAGAGGCAGGAGGATCAGGAGTTCGAGGTCAGCCTGAGCCACATAAGACTTGTCTCAAAAACCCAAAACGAAAGAGCTCTGGGGACAACCTAAATATGTATTTAGAAATGAATGGATTCGCCTGGTAATGTACTATATTATACAGACAAATTAGAATTGTATTTAACCTCAAAAAAAGAAAGAAGGCTGGTATGGTGGTTCATGCATTTAATCCTAGCACTCAAGAGGCAGAAGTGAGCAGAGCCCTGTGAGTTCAAGGCCATCATGGTCTACATATCAAGTTCTAGGCCAGCTGGGGAAGGAAAGAAAGAAAGAAAGGAAGAAAGAAAGAGAGAGAGAGAGAGAGAAAGGAAGAAAAATAGAAAGAAAGGAAGGAAGAAAGAAAGAAAGAAAGAAAGAAAGAAAGAGAAAGGAAGAAAAATAGAAAGAAAGGAAGGAAGGAAGAAAGAAGGAATTAAGGAAAGAAAGGAAGGAAGAAAGAAAATACCCAGGCATAGTGGTGTACACCTGTAATCCCAGTACATATCTGTAATCCCAGCACTAGGGAGGCAGAAGCAAGACGCTTCTGAGTTTGAATCTAGCCTGGGCTACACAATAAGTCTCTATCTTAAAAACAAAGAAATTAAAAACAAAAACAACAAAAACAAAACAACAGCAGCAACAACAACAAACCCACAACTCTACCTAACAGTATATATGATGATTTGTGTTAAGTCAAGTGGACAGAATCTAGAATCACCTTGGAGACCAGGCACTATGTATGCCTGAGGGGAGAGGGTTTTCTTCAGCTCCGTAACTGAGGCAGATCAATCCTCTCCCTATGGATGGTATTGTTTCCTGGCTGGGATCCTGGATAGTGTGGAGAAGGAAAACTGAGCGGAAGTGTCCGTTCTTCTTTCTCTCTTCGTGCCTGTGGATGCGACAAGGCCAGGTATTTCAAGCTCTCACCTCGATCATCTTATACCATTGACCTGTGAGCCAAAACAAACCTCTTCTCCCTGAAGTGGCTTCTGTCATGTGTTGGTGACAGCAGCAGGAAGAGTCATGATGACAGCACATGTCCCAGTAGCCCAGCCTGAGTCACAGCTGCTGGGATTGTTACTGAAATGGGATGTAGGTTCAGCTCAATAAAAGAGCCAATCCGTATGTCATAAATAATAAAAGATGCTACACCCTCTGTAGAAAGGAAGCCAAGATAAGTAACACTTCAGTGAGGACTGCAGGTAAATCACGAAGGAGTCCTTAAGGGCAAGAGCTGCCAATCCCCTTCCATTTGCAAATATTAGGAGAGTTGTAGGTTTGTATCACAGGCAGTGTGAAAGGGAGAAAACTGCTTTCGATCTTGAACATTAGGTCATAGTGGATAGAGCCTCCAGTTCCCAAGAAAAGGGGAAGGTTTTTAGGGAAGGGGAGAAGTTACACCATGTGGCCTCGCCTATGTATCAGGAGTGACAAGGCAGAAGGCACCAGATAAAAGTAAAGTCATAACTGAAAGTTTTCTCAGGCCTAGATACTTGGGTTTGAATGGAAGGATGCTGGCCTGCTCACAGCTAGCAAGAGGAGAGAAATTTCAAGGCCATAGCAGGCTTCATTTATCAACTCTCAGGACAGAGACTACAAGGAGATGTGGTCTGATTCAAGAGAAACAGACAGGCAGACAGACAGACAGATAACACCCAGGCTCACACACACGGGGGTGGGGAGTAAAGGATATGTAATCTAATGTATAAAAATCATTCCAGCTGCTGAAGTAATTTTGAAATAGTGAAGCCTAGAATTAAAGATCAATTCATTCACTCAAGTACTTGTGGCCTGTAAGCTCTATGCTAAATCCAAAAGGTTAAAAAATAAATAAATAAAATAAAGACAGTTTTGGTCAGATGGTTTACTGGGTAAAGGCGCTTGATCCTCAGAACCTACACAGTAGGAGGAAAGAACCAAGTCCCAGAAGTTGTCCTGTGACACACACTCTCTCTCTCTCTCTCTCTCTCTCTCTCTCTCTCTCTCTCTCTCTCTCTCTCTCTCGCGCGCGCGCATATATTAAAAGAATTTTAAAAGAACCAGGCAGTAATTGTGTTCTCCTGTTAGGATGGACAAGACAATGACTTACTCTGAAGGAGAGTCCCTGAGAGAAACACATGAGCCCAGGCTAAGAAGGAATGGGCCAGAATAAGAATAAGCAATGAAGCCGGGCAGTGGTGGCACACGCCTTTAATCCCAGCACTTGGAAGGCAGAGGCAGGTGGATTTCTGAGTTCAAGGCCAGCCTGGTCTACAGAGTGAGTACCAGGACAGCCAGGGCTACACAGGACAGCCAGGGCTACACAGAGAAACCCTGTCTCAGAAAGGAAAAAAAAAAAAAAGAATAAGCAATGAATGAAGAGGCAACCTTGGCACAGTAATGAAATTCATGAAGCTTCATCTTAAAAACATATCCAGGATGCTCCAGGAATTCAGACAGCTTGATACCAAGAGCAGGGAGGTGAGATGCCTTAGTGAATTATGTCAGTTGCTACCAAGCCTGATGACCTGAGTTCAATCCCTGGGACTCACATGGGGAAAGGAGAGGTCCAACTTTTGCAAGTTGACCTCTGACCTCCACATGCATGCATACAGTGGCAGAGAGAAAGAGTTGGGGGAGGAGGGAGGGAGAGAAAGAGAAGGAGAAGGAGGGGAGGAGAAGGAGGAAGAGAAGAAGAAAAAGGAGGAGAAAGAGAAAGAGAAAAATCCAATAGGAATATATCCAGAAGAAAGAGTGATGGAAAAAAGGCTGGAATGTGTCTCCTAAACATCCTGCCTTGAAGATGAAGTGCAGAAACTGAGACTGCAAGCTCTCCAAGAAAGCGTCTTAGCTGTCCCTGAATGTTCATCCAGCTATCTGTAAATGGTCACTTGTGTTGCCTCTGGGTCTCTGGCTTAAAAACACAGCTGCTCTGTATGAACGCTCACACAACCTGCTTCCTCACTCCTTTCTTTTGGGAACATATGGCTACAGCATGTAAGACATGGATGCTAAGTCTGTATAGAAACTGCTTTCCAAAGTGGCTGTACCAACAGGAAGTGGCGGAAAATAAATGAAAATGGACAAGAACATGAGAAAATGCCTGATACACATTCATGAAAACATCAAAACGGAACTCTGGGGGTTTTTTGTTTGTTTTTTTGTTTTAAAGATTTATTTATTTATTTATTGTATGTGAGTACACTGTTGCTGTCTTCACACACACCAGAAGAGGGCATCAGATCCCATTATAGATGGTTGTTGAATCACCATGTGGTTGCTGGAAATTAAACTTGACCTATGGAAGAGCAGTCAGTGCTCTTTAACCTCTGAGCCATCTCTCCAGCCTGAAACTCTTGTTTTTTGTTTATGTAAAAAAGCAAAAAGCAAAAAGGTAGGTGAGTTATTTATATTCTCATAAGTAGTGCATCAAAGTTCCCATACCGTCTCCCTCCTGCAGTAAGGTCAGTCTCTTTAACTGTGATGATACATTCTAACTAGCATGTCTTCAACTTTGATACATTCTAACTAGCATGTCTTCAACTTTGATACATTCTAACTACCATGTCTTCAACTGTGATACATTCTAACTAGCATGTCTTCAACTGTGATACATTCTAACTAGCATGTCTTCAACTTTGATACATTCTTTTTTTTTCCAAGTATTAACTTTTTTTTATTTTTCAGCTGGAAAACTAGATAATCCTCCAGTGCAGCAAGGTATTAATTAATCCTCTTCCTCGTCATCACCAGCTCCAGCACCGCCCTGGCCTTTCTTGGCATTCTTCCTCTTCACTCGGCCTGGACGGCCACCACCATAAGGAGAACAGAGGGAGAAATCAATGTGCTTCTGAGAGTCCAGACGCACAATGAAGGATGGGATATTTACCACCTGTTTGCAGACCCTGATGTGACGTTGGCGGATGAGCACGCGGGCATGATGAATAGATTTGGCCAGGCCCAACTTAAAGACCTGGGTCTGCAGCCGTCTCTCCAAGAAATCCTCAATCTTCAGGCCCAGGATGTAATCCAGCTTCATCTTGCCCTCATCCAGCACTCCAATTCGAACAAGTCGCCTCAGTAGAGCATTGCCTTCAAAGAGGCGCCGAGGATCCTTCTCGTCCAGCGTCAACAGCTCTCGAGCCGCCTTACGGATCTTGGCCAGGGTAAATTTGACCCTCCACACCTCACGTTTGTTCCGGAGTCCATACTCTCCAATCAACTTTAGCTCCTGGTCGAGACGCGACTTCTCGAAGGGTCTCCGTGGGGTCACATAGGTTTTGCGACAAACCCAGCTTCTGGCGACCGGCATGTTGACTTCGCTAGGCCCGCTGCGCCTACGAACTCAGGCCCGTGACAAAAAGAACTCTGATACATTCTAACTAGCATGTCTTCAACTTTGATACATTCTAAAACTAGCATGTCTTCTTAGCTCACTTCGTCTTCATTTGCATTTCTCTAATAACTAGCAAGTTAAGTACCCTTTCCTGTTTGCTAGCTCTAGATATTCTTAGATTAGTGTCTTTTTTTTCTTTTCTTTTCTTTTTTTTTCTTTTCTTTTGTTGCTGTTTGTTTTTCGAGACAGGATTTCTCTGTGTAGCCCTGGCTGTCCTGGAACTCACGCTGTAGACCAGGCTGGCCTCGAACTCAGAAATCAGCCTGCCTCTGCCTCCCAAGTGCTGGGATTAAAGGTGTGCGCCACCACTGCCTGGCTGGATTATTGTCTTTTCAAATCATTTCCCCATTGCTTTAGTGACATTCTTTGGTGCTATGAGAAAATTCCTGAGAAAAGAGCAACTGAAAAAAGGAAACATTTGCTTTGGCTCACAGTTTAAGAGGCTTACAGCTCACCACAGGCAGGGAGGTTGTGGCAGTGAAAGTGGCCCTAGCTATGGCAGCAGGTGCCATAGCAAAATGGCTGCAGGTCACATGACACAAATTGTCAGAGGCAGAGAGAAATGAATATGTTCCACTCTCTTCTTTCTATACAGTCCAGGGTCAGGTCACAGGGTGATGGTGCCCACATTTGAGGTGGGGTTCGTTCCTTAATTAAAGCTCTCTGGAAACATCCTCACAGACATTTCCAGAGGTGCATCCCCTAGGTGACTCTAAATCCTACTGATAATCAAGACTTAATTATCATGTACATTTTTAATCGGATCTTCTTTTTTAATTTTTTTCTTCTCTCTCTCTCTCTCTCTCTCTCTCTCTCTCTCTCTCTCTCTCTCTCTTTTATTTATAGCTGTACAGATGGCTGTGAGCTATCATGTTTGTGACTGCTGGGAACTGAACTCAGGACCTCTGCCAGTCCCACTGGCTCACTCCAGCATAATACACTGTAGCTGCCTTCAGACGCACCAGAAGAAGGCATCAGATCTCATTACAGGTGGTTGTGAGCCACCATGTGGTTGCTGGGATTTGAACTCAGGACCTTTGGAAGAGCAGTCAGTGCTCTTAACCACTGAGCCATCTCTCCAGCCCCTTTGGCAACTCTCTTAATGATTTTTGAATGGTGAAAAATTATCCAGGCATGGTGGTGTATCCATTAACCCCAGGACTTGGCAGGCAAAAGCAACTGGATCTCTGTGGGTTAGAGGCAGTCTGATCTACTGTTCTAGGATAGCCAGGCTTACAGAAAGTGAACTTGTATCATCATTTTTTTTTTATTTTGTATGTATGGAGGTTTGACTTTCCTTCTTTCTTTCTTTAGTTTTTGAGACAGGGTTTCTCTGTGTAGCCCTGGCTGTCCTGGAACTCACTCTGTAGACCAGGCTGGCCTCGAATTCAGAAATCCGCCTGCCTCTGCCTCCCAAGTGCTGGGATTAAAGGCGTGAGCCACTACTGCCCAGCTCCGAATTTATTTCTGTGTACCATATTTGTGCAATGTCATTGGAAGTCAGAAGAAGTTATTGGATCCCCTGGAAACAGTTACAGATGGTTATCAGCTGTCATACAGGTGCTGGTAATACAACCAGGGTCCTCTGTAAGAGGAGCCAATGCTTTTTGCTCTTAACCTCAAAGCTATCTTTTTCCTGCTATTACTTATAAAGAAAAAAACATTAAAATCCTTACATAGAAGGAAAAAGGCTAGCCATTTCAGCAAGGCAGGGTCTGCTATCTTGGCTCCTCTCAATGGGAGTTGCAAGCACGCACCTGTCTACCTTTCATATGGACACTGGTGCCTAGAACTCAGGGACCCAGGCTTGCAGAGCACTTATAGCAAGTGTTTCCATACGGCATACACACTGAAACCCACTAAAAGATAAACTAGTGAAGAACTGTATAAATGGAGAGGTGCCCTTGCTCATGAATTTAAAGATGTGTGTGTTATTGTGTGCTTTTGTGTATCATATGTGAGTTATTATATATTTGTGTGTTATGGTGTATTATATATGTGTTATTGTATGTGTGTTATTATATATGCATGTGTGTGTGTTTGTATGTATGTGTGTGTTCATTAGAGCCTCATTGTTTATGAGGTTCTGGCTTTAATCTCCAGCATCTCCAAAAAAAGGTGTGTTTCAGCATTTCCTGTGTGATAGGCACCACTTTGAGACGTTTGACATGTATGGGTATTTTACTTACATGTGTATGTCCATGTACTATCTGTGTGCACTGCTTCAGAAACCAGAAAAGGGTGCCAGAGCTCCTGGAACTGGATTTTTTTTTAATTAGATTATTTAATAGATTAATTCATTTTATATTATTTTATTTTATCTTATTTTATTGTATGAGTGTTTTGTCCAGTATATGTATGTATGTATGTCTCTGTACTACCTCTATGCTCAGTGCTCATGGAGATCAGCTGAGGGCATTGGATCTCCTGGAACTAGAGTTTCAGATGGTTATGAACCACATATAGACACTGGGAATTGAACCCAGGTCCTCTATAAGAACAAGCGCTTGTAACCCCTGAGCCATCTCTCTAGTCCCGGGCACTACTTTAAATCCCAGGAATTTAACAGTGAATAGACAAACAGTTCCAAGTGTGGTGTGTGGTGGCACATACCTCTGTGTCAGCCTTGGGAGATAGAGTCTGGAAGATCACCATGTGCTGGATGGAATGAAGTCTTAGCTACCTAGGGAAATCTTATCTCAAAGAAAAGAGTGTTAGTGAGATGGCTTAGTAGGCAAGAATATTTATATTGCAAGCCTGAAGACCTGAGCTCAAATCTTCATTCCCTATGCAAAAGTTAGGTATGACTGCCTATGCTTGTAACCCCAGCATCTTAGTTGGACAGGGACAAGGTGGATCCTGGGAGCTCCCTGGCAGGCTAGCCAAAATGCTATGCTCCAGGTTCAGGGGAAACCCAGTCTCAAAGTTATTAATAAGGTACAAACAATGACACCTCACACACATATACCACACACGGAAGGAAGGAGGAGGAGGAGGAGGAGGAAGGAGAATTCCTGCTCTCCCAGAGCTCACCTTTTAACTGAGAAAGATACACAAGCCAAACATTGGTGTGTCCCAAGGCAGTATAGGGGAAGTGGAAACAAATGTAGGGAAGAGCATCAGATGGCCTGCGGAAAGGAAATAAAATGTAGATGGAGGTACTTCAACAAGATCTGATAGGGAAGAAAGAGTGATGCCCTTGAGATGGGGATGGGCGGGGCCTAGGCAGAGGGAATAAAAGTGTTTAAGGTCTGACTGGAGGGTGTAGCTGCAGGAGAACCTGATTAGATCCAAAGAACCAGTCATCAATTTTTTTTAAAGTAGTAAGCCCAAAATGTTCTAGTAACAAGGTAGGTAGGAATGCTAAGGACCCTGGGGGCTCATTGGTAGAGTGCTTTGTGTGAGGACTTGGAAGCCCTGAGTACTGATGAGCCTGTATCTAACCCTGCTTCACCATTTCAACTAGACATCTCAAACTTCGTAAGGTCCAATTTGTTCTTTCTCAGACTATCCTTACCAAATACTTAGGGCTCAGACCTTGGAGTCTTTCTTGACCCTTGTCCCCCAGGTCCTCGTCAGAAAGAAACATCAGAACATCAGAAAGAAAAGGGAAGGAA
>NW_022196895.1:34735023-34735168 GCF_008632895.1 Mastomys coucha | reverse complement strand
GGGAAGGAAGGAAGGAGGGGAGGAAGGGAGGAAGGAAAGAAAGAAGGAAGGAAGGAGGGAGGGAGGGAAGGAAGGAGGGAGGGGAGGAAGGGAGGAAGGAAAGAAAGAAGGAAGGAAAGAAAGAAGGAAGGAAGGAGGGAGGGAG
>NW_022196895.1:34730760-34734734 GCF_008632895.1 Mastomys coucha | reverse complement strand
AGGAAGGGAGGAAGGAAAGAAAGAAGGAAGGAAAGAAAGAAGGAAGGAAGGAGGGAGGGAGGGAAGGAGGAAGGGAAGGAAGGGAAGAAGGAAAGAAGAAAGGAGGGGAGGAGGGAAGGAAGGGAGGAAGGGAGGGGAGGAGGGAGGGAGGAGGGAGGGAGGGAAGGAAGGAGGGAAGAGCAAAGGAAGGAAGGAAGGAGGGAGGGAGGCAGGCAGGCAGGCAGGCAGAGGCAAGGCCTTGAGACTACTGTAAAGACTAGTTTGACTCTTGAGTGTGCAGCCACTGAAGCAGCAAGCACTGTGCCAGCTGAGCCAGCCACCATACTGAAAGACTCTGAGCAGAGGGCATAACCTGGTGACATTCTAGAAGGTCTCTTTGGTTGGTCGAGTTGCAAAGGGCAGGGTCAGCCACAGAAGCCATCAGACTGACTGACATAGGATAGCTCAAGAACTGATGGTGACAGAGACCAGGAAGAGGGGATGAGATATTAAAAGATGCCACATGGACAGGTGCTAGTGACATGGAATGTGAGGACCTGGGGGACAAGGATCAAGAAAGACTCCAAGGTCTTAGCCCTAAGTATCTGGTAGGGATAGTCTGAGAAAGAACGAATCGGACCTTACGAAGTTTGAAGTGTCTAGCTGAAATGGAGAAGCAGGGTTAGGCACAGGGAGGAGCCCTCGAAGCTGGGAGTGTGTGGAGTCGGGGAGACAGCATTTCACGCTGTAAGATGGAGATACTCAAGGGGATGAGAGCTGACAGAAGAGACTCTCCAACAGGAGAGGTCAGAAGGAAGACAAAAGGGAAAGCAGAGAAAGCGGCAGTGGGGGATGGGGGGACAACAGGAGACCCAGGAGGCAGTAAAGCCTTGGGAGCCAAGTGAAGAAGTGAATGGCCAACTGTGCCAAATGCTGCTGCTGACACGTCCAATAAAGTGAGCCTGAGAGGCGGCTGTTGGGTTTGGCAAGGGCAGGCTGAAGGGCTGGCAGCAGCTGGGCTGTTTACTCCGGGAGGTGTGAGGGGGAAGAGTACAGGGCCCTCTCACCTCTCTCAGGGGGCTTTCGCCCTTTTGCTCAAGACTTGCTTTGTTCACATGGGGATTCCTCCGCCTAGCAAACACCTTCCAGCCCTCTTTACCGATTGCCACACACTCTGAATCCCGATCTTGGGTAACCTGCCTATTCAGGCCACCTCCTCCCAGTGCAGGCTCACACTTTTAGGGGCCTGTTTCCTTCCCAAGTATAGGCTCAACGATGACTTCCTTCCCACGGGTCTGAAGGATGATACAGGCAGTATCTCTGTCTATCTGTGAACCTTGGGGTGGGGGGTGGGGGGTGAGTATCATGCAGCATGTGGCCTGGTGTGAAACAGGCACACAGCAAACAAGAAAGAGGTTGGGAAAGGCAGCTCTTGGGTACGGACGTGATGGGACCCAAGTCTGAGGACCAGGGATGAGATTCCCAAGAGAGAGGAGACACTGCAAAGAGGAAAGTCCTCACTACAGGGAGAGAGGGAGGGAAGGGAGAGAAAGGCAACTCAGATACACCTGACGGTAAGGGATCAGAGGACCAGGCCACAGGCTCTGAAATCCCGCCTGTCTGTTTAGACTGTCACTTCCAGCGAAGCACGGGTGGACTTTGTGATCAGAGATTGAGAAAGCCACAGGGCCAGAGCTACAGAACGGCAAATGTTTGGCTCTCGTGCTTGTTTGGGGGAGAGAGGGAGGGTATGTCATTTAAAAAGTGATAGGGTCGTGGATAAAATGGCGGTTCTCAAAGGAAAACTAACAAGCCAGTTTGCAGTAGCTGTTGTCTGAGGCTATCTCACTCCCATCTCATACTCCCTTGTCTTGGGCCACTCCCTCATCGGCCATTGTTTATCCCCTTCAAAGCATTGATCATCAATGTTGGCTATTTGTAAATTTCTTTTCTGCTTATCATCAGCCCTCCCCATAGTAACTTGAGTCCCCTGAGGACAGGAACTTTGTCCTGTGTCACACCCCTCACTGGCAGAACCTCAAGTGCTTATCAAAAGATACCTTCCACTTCACCGAATGCGATCCCCACTCAACCTCGGCTTCATCTCCCATAGCGTTTAAACCTTAAAGCACTGCAAGTTGTTATTTTAGTTTCTGAGATGCTAAAATTCAAACACAGAGGGATCTTCCATACTCAGGAGGCACTTGACCACTGAGCCACAGCCACAACCTGGAATGCAGCCTACGCAGTGTTTGAACTCCGAGGATGCGTCTGTGTGTGTGTGTGTGTGTGTGTGTGTGTGTGTGGCGCCACGCTCACCTCAAAAGATCTGGGAGACAATGTTCCAAGTTTCTCTCTCCCAGTACTTGCTGAAAAATCCTCCAACCTCAGCCTCCTTCACACAGTATGCATATGCTTTGTAATCTCGTCTCATACATGGACACTTCCCAACACCAGTGCACAAGCAAGGCCCAGGCAGACCCAGGACACTATCATCAACTCTGCTTCTGTGAGTTGAGACCGAATCTCGGGAATCTACATTTCTAACATGTTCCCAGAGGCTACAGCCGGTGCTAGGCCAAGAACCATCCTTCACGGTAAGAATACAGTCAATGACACCTTTGGGTCTCACAGACTGGAAGGAAGCTCCCACAATAAACTGCAAGGACTTAATTTTAAAAACTAAACAAAAACAGGTCAATTGAATAGAGAAAAAAGAAAGAAAGAAACATAGCTGGCCAGTGTTGGCAAATGCCTTTAATCCCAGTACTCTGGAGGCAGAGGCAGGAGGATCTTTGTGAGTTCAAAGACAGCCTGGTCTACAGAGCAAGTTCTGTGACAGCTAGGGCTACATAGAGAGAAGCTCGGTCTGAGATGGGGGAGGGGGCAGAAGGTGGAGTGGGGACAGAGAGGCACTGGATGACAACAAACAAAGAGAAAGAACAACAAAAACCAGGACAACTGAACTTCCGATATTTTCTACCTTTGAAAAAAGACCCTGTCAGGTCTGCCTATCACCCTTAGCCGAAAACTCCCTATCTATGCCCACTTGTTTGTATAGGGAGGAGAGCTGCTCACTCCCTGCATACTCAGCTCTGCAGAGTTAAGGAAAGATAGGCCTGAGGAGGATGTGGGTTAATCCTCTTTCCTTCCTTTCCTGCTGGCCCAAGGAGCTTCCTGTAAGGAAACGAATTCTCTCTGCATGCCTCAGAGAGCCGCAGGTCCCAGGGACCTGCACTTAATGAGGCTGGAGGTAGGGATGCCATTTTAGCCAACTTGGCTTCCGGTACTCCTTCCAATTAATCACCTCCACGCCTTGGCCATCCCAGGCCCAGCCCCAGACCCTGAAGTCAGCTCTTCACCAAAGGCAAGCATAAGGCTGAGGGACTGAATGCTTGGCTCCCGCTGCTCTGGAGGTCTGTGCGAGCAAGTCAAAAGATGCTATCACATACATAAGCACGTTCACAGAGTCACCTAAGAATGACATGACATTTCTGAAGTGGGTCCAGGAGGGTAGGACGCCACAGCCCTACATTCCCATCCAGTCTGCACACACAGCCCATGGAAACCTGGGCACAGCCACTTCAGAGACTCTTAAAGAAACAGGAATATTGGAGTGGGGGGGATATGCTCTGTGGTAAGGTGACTGCCTAACACACTTGAGGGCCTGAGTTCAATATCCAATACCACACATACACACATACACACACACACACACACACACACACACACACATCTGCTTTGCTCCAGCTGTTGTGTGCCAATGGGAACACACAGTTTTCTACAAGGAGAGACTAGGATAATAGCTAGAGCTATGAAGGGAAGCTGGGGGGAAGGCAATAAAGAAAGACAGAAGCTGGCAAGGAAGAGACAAAAATGGTGTAGTGGAAGGAACACACCTTCTCCACTGAGAACTTAGGAGAAATTTTACCTTCCAGATCTTCCCTACATACACAGGACAGAACAGTTTTTTGTTTTTTTGTTTTTTGGGGTTT
>NW_022196895.1:34724977-34730634 GCF_008632895.1 Mastomys coucha | reverse complement strand
TCCTGGAACTCACTCTGTAGACCAGGCTGGCCTCGAACTCAGAAATCCGCCTGCCCCTGCCTCCCAAATGCTGGGTTTCAAGGCAGCCCGGCTTGGACAGGACGTTTTCTCTCGGCCTTGGCAACCTACCACAAGGTTCAGGCATGGGAGGATGAGACAAGTTGCAGAGGCCGATGAGGATGAAGTCGGAGGGAATGAGGCTAAGCTCACCCACGGGCACATGAGGGACATGAGCAAACACAGAGCTGAGTGGCTGGAAGCTTCACCACGAAATGACCATGGAAGACAGTTGGGAAGGGACAACCAAGAAGATGAGACAGAGGATTTATGGGAGAGCATGGTCCAGATCCAACACCCACACCCTGGAGGCGGGATGCAGGCTGGGCCAACACAGGACACAGCAGATGGCCTCTGAGCTGACCTAATTCTCCTCTACTGAATGAAGAGCTGGGCTAAATGCCCAGCCCCTGAGGTCTGACTCCCGGCAAGCTCCAGAGATGGAAACCAAGAGAAGGGGAAACATTTATGCAAAGTCTGTGCAAGCATTAGTTCCTACAAATTCACACATTTGCATTCCGAACCTCAGCCTACAAGGGGAGTGAGGGGTCACAGCGGTGGTCTTAGGAACGCAGGGTTGGGGAGCTCCGGCTGGAAAGCTTACAATAGCTGTGTGCATTTAGCGAATAATAACCGTTTCTTTATTTCCCTGCTGGCTGGGGGTAGACGCACAGGCTAGGCCAAGTAGGAGAGTGCCATGCCGCTGAGCTGAGCTACAGCTCTGAGCAAATGACTTAGCCTCTGGAGAGTGCACCCTTCCCCTGAGGAAACGTGATGGGGGAACTTAGGGAACATAAACAGCCAAAACAAAACAAAACAAAACAAAAAAAAAACGAATTTATAAGTGTGATATATTTTAAGTACTTATAACATTTCTAACACATGCCTCTAATCCCAGCACTTGAGAGGCAGATGCAAGCAGATCTCTGTGAACTCTGGGCTAGCCTGGCCTTTATTGCAAGTTCCAGAACAGCCAGAGCTATATAGTGGAATTCCCTCTAAAAAACAAAACAAAACAAACAAAAAAAAAACAAAACCAAGGGCTAGCAATGTGACTCTATAGTAGAGTACCTGCCTATTATGTGCAAAGCCCTGGGTTTGTGTTAGACTTATGTACAACCATACAAAGACATAGTCTCTAAACAATATCTGTTATAGTAAAGCAGTAAATCCCATCCAGGAGAGATGCTCTGAGTCCTGCTAAGATCTTAATGCAACTAGCTGCTGCCTCCCTCCAATGTACAACTCTCCAAACCATTATATAACGTACCACACAGGTCACTAATGTGCCAGATGTAGATTCTTAAAACCATGTACATAAGCCCATGTTCAAAAATACTTTGTATACAGATACTACACGTATTACCAAAGAAAAGAGAAGATGTACACAGGTAAAAATCAAGTCATGGAGCAGGGCGGTGGTGGCGCACGTCTTTAATCCCAGCACTTGGGAGGCAGAAACGGGCGGATTTCTGAGTTTGAGGCCAGCCTGGTCTACAGAGTGAGTTCCAGGATAGCCAGGGCTACACAGAGAAACCCTGTCTCGAAAAAAAAGGTCAGCACAGTTGGCCTGGCATTCCATCCACTGACAAGTAGGTTCTGCTTTCTTCCATTTCTGATTCACTGGACACCTGCCTCCAGAAGACAGAGTACAGACCAGCATGGCCCCACAGAGAGTGTGCCACCATAGATGGGTGTCTTAGGATTTTAGATCTTGAGAGGAGTCTGACTGTGGCAGAATTCTAATTTTTACACATGGGCACGCACATGAGCGCGCGCGCGCGCGCGCGCGCGCGCGCGCGCGTGTGTGTGCACACACACACACACACACACACACACAAAGGGAGCAGGTAGAAGAGCAGGGGGAAAAAAAAGTCATGGAAAGTGTCCTGGCCAAGACAGCACAGGCCACAAAGACCTTCCTGTGGGTTCCCCACACTAAGATTCCTATGCCTGTCCCATAGCACAGACTAGAAGCACCACCGTGCCTTCCTCCCCAGCGTGGCTGCCTTCCCACTGCTGACTGCCACCTCCTTTGTTGGCTTTTAAAGCACCTTAGGGTTAAGTATCTAACAAGCCAAGCAAGCTTGGAGAGGAGGCCAGGAATCCTGCTCTCTCCTCACCTTCCACCTGGCTTACCCAGCAGTCACCAGGGCCATGTTGCCGTCCCTGGCTCAAGGCAATCCCCTCATTCCACGGGCAAGGCCCCAGTCAGGCTGCTGCTGGAGAACTGTGCCTGCTCCTTGGGCCTCGTTACATGGAAATGACACACCAGCCTGTTCAGGGACTGCCCAGCACATTACGAGGAGGAAGCTATAAAAGCTGCTAACATGAGTTACTTTAAGCATTTCCCTCATCAGACACTCGGGGACTGAGGTGCTGACTTCCATTTTTTTTTTTTTTTTTTTTTTCAGAAAAGGCTCTCTGTGTTCCACCTGTGTTTATTGACATCTCAGACTCTTGGCTGTCCTAACTTCCCCAAAGTAATTCTCCCTCCTCACTCTGCAAAGTGGCCCCTGTTCCAACCCACTGCCGATAACATGCCCCCAGACTGCCTGGCCTGCTGTCTTCTCAAAGTCTGGCTGGGAAACCAAATAAAAAACGTTTCACTGATGCTCAAGTTTACGTGCAGCAACCCAAAAGCCTTATTTTCATGCCTCATACAGCTCCCGTCGGAATATATTCGTGTTTTTTTTTTTTAAAGTGCCACATTTTACACTTCGTGTAGAACGGGGAGCTGGGAGGAGGTCTGAGGGACAGCCCCTCTGACTCCGTGGTGACCCTAAGAGATGCAAGGTGACCCTAAGAGAGGGAGAGAGCTGGAGAATGTCAGAGAGCCTCTGCAGCACGGCTGAGCCTCCACCCAGCAGTGGGGTGGAAGGGATGGGGGGAGGGGGCAGCTGCAGGCCACAGGGCCACAGCTTTATCTTAGTTGAAAGCAGGACCCTTAACTGGCTCAGCAAGTTCCTGTTGGTGTGTTATCCTTGAAGTAATACCACACGGGGGAAAAGATCTAAGAGGGGTGGCTACTGGAATAAGCTGATGAGATGTTTCCTAGCGTAACACACACATTCAGATAAGAAAAGAACAAGACAGGATCTGAACCTGTGATGATTTCATGTCTCAGAGCATGTGCTTATTACCTACCCCAGCCCTGCTCATACAGACTCACCCCTATCTCTGGCTCCTTGTTACCCAGTGTACAGAGCAGAGCAGAAAGCATAGGCTCTGGGAGTGGACAAGCCTGGGCCCCAGTCCTTACCTTGCCCACTCTCATACGCTTACACTCTTGGAGCTGTGACTCCATTTGCCCAGCAGGACAAAGGTTCCTATCTCAGAGCCAGGAGGAGATGAAAGACCCCTGAATGCCAGGCACCTCAAATGCTGCACAGCCCAGATGTGGTGTTTCTGGACCAGACCAGCATAGTTGGCCTGGCATTCCATCCACTGATGGGCACGCACGCGAGTGCACATGTGCACACACACACACACACACACACACACACACACACACACGCCACCCAAAGGGGGCAGGTAGAAGAGGAGGGAAAGAGATCTTCAGACATGGTGGCATGCACCTTAAACCTTAGCACTCGATAGGCAGAGGCAGGAAGATCTTTGGGAGTTAGAGGCTAGCCTGGTCTACATAGGAAGCTCTAGGCCAAGCCAGGGTGATACAATGATAACTTGTCTCTGAGAGAAAGAGGTGGGGGAGAGGATGCTGAACACTGATGGCTGTGCCTGGTTCTCAAGAAGTAACTCATAAACACTAGCAAAGGCCCTCATGCAATGTCACAGCCAAGGGAACAGATAACCAGAGAGACCAACTGCCTACCTACCCAATCGCAAGCTGGAGGTGGTGCTGCGGACACTGAAGCCAGCCTGCCTGCTACCAGCCCATGTCTTCGCTGACATTTCCATGCACTTCAATTCACTGGCTGGTGCTGAAAATTAGACAGGGGAATCTGATATCATAGGCAACTATAGCATACTCTCATGCTTTCCAAATTCCAGCTTTATCCACTGGCTGTGAGGTTGTTTTTTGGGGTTTTTGTTTGTTTGTTTGTTTGTTTCATCTACTGATCAATTACACTTTACTTTTTATGTGTGTTTTACACAGGGGCATGCATGTGTGTAGAAGCACATACATGTACACTCTTGTAGAAGCCAGAGGTCAGCATCAGCTCTTTATCTATTGCCATTCGTTGTATTTTTTTTTTTTTTAAGGCAGGGTCTCTCTCTGGACCTGGAGTTCACATACTATCTAGACTAGACAGGCATTGAGTCCCCACAATCCTTGGCTTCCACCGTCTCTGTGCTGGGATGACAGACACACGCTGCTGAGCCTGACATTTTCCCTTGGTACTGGGGGGTCTCACTCAGGGCCTCACATAGCAAGCATTTCACCAACTGCATTACCTCTCTAGCCCTATACTTGCTTTTTACTTCACTATCTAATTCTAAGTCAGACAGATGGAGAATAGGGCTGCTGTTATGGCCTGCCTGCCTTCCTTCCTTCCTTCCTTCCTTCCTTCCTTCCTTCCTTCCTTCTTTCCTTCCTTTTTTTCTTCTCTCTCTGGCCCCTGCTCTCTCCAGCCCCCCCTCTCTCTCTGGCCCCACTCGCTCCAGCCCAAAGACTTATTTATTTGTTATATGTAAGTACATATAATATTTCTTGTACTTACAGAGGGCTGTGAGCCACCACGTGGGTGCTGAGATTTGAACTCAGGACTCTTCAGAAGAGCAGTCAGTGGTCTTAAACTGCTGAGCCATCTCTCCAGCCCGATTGTGCACTCTCAATTACATTCTCACCAATATCAGGTGTTCTAGTTTCCAGGCTCTCTCCCACCCTCCTGTCACGGTGTTTCTGGGAACTAACAGCTCTCTGCCCCAGATACTTCTCCAAATGGTTCTGGTAAGACCTTTAAATCTGATGACCCAGGAGACCGAAGCTGAACAACTTGATAGAAACATGAAAGGACTTAGCACAGCAGGCCGTGACGCGCTACTGTCAGCCTTAAGTGACTGTATCTACCGTGTAAGTAACTTAGGGAAAGAAAAGGGTTATCTAACTGTTTGGGAAGTTCCCCTCCAGGACTCCACACTAGGGGCCTCTGAGGAGACCTCTTGTGAAGCCGACCACAAGCCAATTCAGGTGCCTTTATGGAACAGACTTCTCCACTTCTTGGGAGAGAGGCACAGCCTCCCTGAGAGACTGTTAAGGAACTCTCAGAGAACCGGCCAAGGTCACAGCATCCAAGGACAGTTTGTGGGAGTCACATCCCGCTTCCCACCATGTGGGTCCCAAGGACTAAAGGCAGCAGGCTTGGCAGCAGGTGGCTTTATATGCGTGAGGCGTTTTGCTAGCCCTCATATCTCCCAAGTTTACTTAAACGTGTCCTTTACAACCTTAAACTGAACATCCGTAAGGATCTCCGGTGCGTGTCAGTTCCCTAGAACCTCCTGCCATTTCGATCACCAAAATGCCCTCCCTATCTTGTTCCAAAACATTAGAAGGAATGCACAATGGAGCAGACTGTGGTGGCCCTGCTGTGTTCATGGAAGAACTCAAAACCGAAACCAGAGACTTAGCTCGCTGG
>NW_022196895.1:34713006-34720496 GCF_008632895.1 Mastomys coucha | reverse complement strand
AAAAAAAAAAAAAACCCAACAACAAAAACAAAAACCAATTCTACAATCCTCTTTCAAAGGAAGACACACTGGCTTCCTGTCCGCCAGTGAGCGAGTGACCATAACAGGTACTGAACTGGGCACTTGGCCAGAGGCTGTGCTGCCCAGTCTCAGGGAGCTCCCTCCTATCCTTACCCACTACTGTTTGAGCACTCAGAGCCCAGGACTATACCTAGGGGCCTTCCTTATACCTGCTTTGACTCTACTCAGGATCTAACTGCAGTACACAGAAGAGCAACAGATCATGGCTTAAGTCCCACAGGACACCTGGGCTTCTTTCTAGCCCGGGTCATCTAGAACAACCATCAAGTAAGTGAAAGAGACCTCCCTACATGTTCACAATGGACGTGTAGCACTTAGCTTTGATTGAAAGAAAAATGATGACCAAAAAGTGACATTCACACACAGGACAGGAGCTCATGGCTGGCTTGCAGTGGGGAACTCTCTCCAGTCCAGGTACCTGTTGCCTCCTGGGCCATCACCAGAAAGAGACCCCCTTGCGGGGTCAGGATTGGGGCCCTGGCATTCCCTTCCCTGTTGGGCCAAGGCCATGCTTATCCTCCCAGCCTTCACTTTTCCAAATTCTTCTCCATCACAACCCTCTGCACCTGCTCCAGTTCCCATAATAAAAAGAACCCAGAAATCCTGCGAGGCTTCTCTTGAGAGTCATTGAGTGAGCTGTCTGTTCAACCACACCATCATCTCCTAGGACAAGAAGCTTTAGTTTTTCAGTCAAAATTGTATATAGGTCAGAAGGTGCACCACTGCAAAAACATCTGTAAGCAGTCGAAGGCCAAGTCAATCTGGCTTAAGTGGGAAAAGTGCAGAAATCGTTAGCTCATGTCCCTGGAGAGTTCTGAGTACTAAGCCAGATCAGGCATGGCTGGCTCTCAAGATTGACACATCAAAAACTAGTTCTGAATGTCTTCCCCCCCCCCCTTTGGTTTCCACCCCCACCCCCCACCTCCCGCTCTGCATGTCTTTACTCTCTATGATGAGTAGATTCTTCATCATAGCTTCACACTCTAATCCAACCAAATACAGAAAATAAATAAATAAATAACCATCTGCCCCTAGAGCTCTGGATTACAAAAAAAGAACCATGAATGGTGGTGGTGGTACATGCCTTTAATTCCAGGTTTGGGGAGGAAGAGGCAATTCCTCCCCAAACAATTCCATGACAGCCGGAGCTACATACAGAGAAACCATGTTTTGGAAGACATGGGAAGGGACATGGAGGGACATGGGAAGGGAAGGGAATGGACATAGGAAGGGAGGGGAGGGGAGGGGAGAGGAGGGGAAGGGAAAGGAAGGGAAGGGAAGGGAAGGGAAGGGATGAGAAGGGAAGGGAAGGGAAGGGAAGGGAAGGGAAGGGAACGGAAAGAAAAGTACCACAAGGAATTCCCTGGCTCAGGTCATGAGCATTCTCTACTCAGAGGATGAGGAAGATGGAAAGAAAGTCAGCAATATGGATCCCCTCTAAACAAGACTCTTCTACTTTAAGAACCAACAGGGCCCCCAGCACTTGGGAGGCAGAGGCAGGCAGATTTCTGAGTTCAAGGCCAGCCTACAGAGTGAGTTCCAGGACAGCCATGGCTATACAGAGAAACCCTATCTTGAAAAACAAACACACACACACACACACACAAAACCAACAGGGCCAAGGGATGGTATTCATTTCTAATCTGAGGCTGAGCCATGAGGATTGGTAGGCTATATAGAAAGACGAGTTAGAAAAAAAAAAAAGAAAAGAAAAGAAAAAAATATAAGAGAAAAGAAAAAAACGAGAAGCAAGCTGAGCATGGTGGCTTATGGGAGGTAGATGCATGTCCATCAGCAATTCAAGGTCACCCTAGCTTATATAGAATTTAAGGCCAGCCTGGGCTACCAGACATCGTCTCAAGAAAACAAACAAACAAACAAAACAACAACAACAACAAAAAACTGGCCCGGCAGTGGTGGTGCACACCTTTAATCCCAGCACTTGGGAGACAGAGACAGGAGGATTTCTGAGTTTGAGGCCAGTCTGGTCTACAGAGTGAGTTCCAGGACAGCCAGGGCTACACAGAGAAATCCTGTCTCAAAAAAAGGAAAAAAAAAAAAAAAGACAACAACCAAAACCAAGCTCATGTTTTGGGCACACTCCTCCCTGGCGATATTAAACACGACACAACATGCTTTATTACTTTGCCACTCAGAGAAAGCGACTTGTTATCAGTTTTCTCAAGAAACACCCAAATATGCTGCTGGCACACACCTTTAATCTATGCACTAGGGAGGCAGAAGCAGGCAGATTTCTGTGACTATAAGGCCAGCCTGGTCACAGAAAGAGTTCTAGGCAGGGCAGAGCTCCATAGTGAGACTGCGTCTCATAAACAGACAAACAAGAAATGTCAAAGTATGACTCCAGCCACCTAATAGGGTAAGGAATTTTTTGTTAAGCTTATTGTGGTAAGATTTATATATAATAAAGTTCACGCTTTTTAGTAAAATGTCCTATGAATTTTAATAACTACTTACGAAACCACAGGCAGGGTAGAGAACAATTTTATAGTATCAAAAACTTCCTTTGGGGCCTGCAAGATGGCTCAGTGGTATAGATGGTTAGAAAGCACACGCTAACAAACACATACATACATACATATACACACATATGTATAATTACGCACATACATATACACATACATACACACACAAGTGCACACATACATACCCCCCCACACATACACTGAATAATGTAAAAACAATGTTTAAAGCTGGGCAGTGGTGGTATACACTTTTAATCCCAGCACTTGGAAGATAAAGGTAGGTGGATCTGTAAGTTTGAGGCCAGCCTGATCTACAAAGTGAGCTCCAGGACTGGCAGGACTACACAGAGAATTCCTGTCTCAAAGACAAACAAACAAACAAACAAATAAAAACCAAAAAACCCCACCAAAACCAGACCAAAACAATAACAACAACAAAAAAGTTAAAAAAAAATTTTTTTTCCTTCAAGTAGGCAAAGGCCGGAACGTCAGGAGTTAGGTCACAGATCAAATTCAAGGCCAGCCTGGGCTAGAAAGTACAAGTTTGTCTCAAAAAAAATTTTTTTTTCATCTTTTTTTCCCTTTATCGTCAAGCCTTTTTCGATTCCCAATCTCTAGAAAGCACTGGCATGCTCCCTCTGCAGAACATGGCAGAGTCATTGATTTTAGAAGGAGGAAGGAGAAGCCGCCAATGAGTTAGCTCAGGTCAAGAAAACGTGGCCCTGAGGGCTGGCCATTGGAAGTAAGAACAGCCCAGATGAAACAAAGTGAGTGATAACTCTGGATATTCCTAGCAAAACTGGCTGGCTATTGCCTCAGGGCCAACTTCATGCAAGGATCTGGTGACACTGCTCCAGGAGGGACAGTGCTGCAGTCATTTGAGGACTGATGACCCCTTCATACCACTGCCTAGGTGTCTTAGGGTTTTACTGCTGTGAACAGACACCATGACCAAGGCAACTCTTTTTTTATTTTTTTATTTTTTTGGTTTTTTGAGACAGGGTTTCTCTGTATAGCCTGTCCTGGAACTCACTCTGTAGACCAGGCTGGCCTCGAACTCAGAAATCCGCCTGTCTCTGCCTCCCAAGTGCTGGGATTAAAGGCATGCACCACCACTGGAACCCAAGACCACCAGCCCAGGGATGGCACCACCTACAGTGTGCTGGGCCCTCTCCCACTGATCACTAATTGAGAAAATACTTTACAGCTGGATCTCATGGAAACATGTTTTCCAACTGAGGCTCCTTCCTCTCTTGTGACTCTAACTTGTGTCAAGCAGACACATGAAACCTTTAGTCAATGCACAGGCTGACCTCTAGAACTCCATTCTTCTGCCTCAGTCTCCAGAGCGCTGGGGTCACGGGGGCACTCTAGCGGACCTGGTTGCTGTACCCTACTTTGATAAGCCTTCTGTAGTTTCCCCAAACTGGGATCCAAAGCCCACACCCTTGAACTGAGGTAGCACACAGTTTTTCTGCCACACTTGGTGCTTGGAAGATTTCAGAACACCCCCGACCTTGTGCCAGTCAAACGGTCTCTTCCCCACCTGGCTGGGGTCCTTCCTCTTCCCCACCTTAATACAGACAACACACAGAAGTCTGTTGTAGAAATTTCTAATCCCAACCCAGGGTTTCTACCTGGCCTTGAACATACATACATACATACATACATACATACATACATACATACACACACATACAACCTTTATACCTTTATATTTACAATAAGCCTTAAACAGCATAAGAGCTAGACAGATCTCTACCCTTTTGTGCTATTAAAATCTACTTTCCTATCAATAACCCCGAGTTTATTACTATGTTTCATCTGGGCTGCTCTAAACTCCTCAGGGCCATGTTTTCTTGACCTTTCCTAACTCATGGCAGCTTCTCCTTCCTCCTTCTGAAATCACAAATTAAATCTACTTTCAAGTTTGTTTTCTATCTTTGGTCCCCGAGGAATGCTTTACAATAAAAACTTGACTTGATCTTTTTCAAAGTTTTTCCTCTCTAACTTTGTCGTTGGGTCTCACTCACGTAACTCTGGCTACCTGATGTCCTGGAACTCCTTATGTAGACCAGGCCGGCCCTGAACTCACATAAACCTGCCTGACTCTGCCTCCGGAGCAATAAGATTGATGAGCGGTGTGTGCCTTCATAGCCGGTTGGCTTTTTGTAAATCTGTGCAGTGGGGAGTCTGTGTACTATGCATGTGTACATGTCTCCCCACTGCATAGAGGCATGTCCGTACACGTGCCCGAGGAGAGAGGATGCCGCTGTGTGCCTTCCTCTCTAGCTCTCTACCCTGTTTCCAAAGACAATGCTTCACTAAAGACTGAAGCTCACTGGGCAGTGGTGGCACACGCCTTTAATCCCAGCACTTAGGAGGCAAGAGGCAGGTGGATTTCTGAGTTTGAGGTGAGCCTGGTCTACAGAGTGAGTTCCCCAAGACAGCCAGGGCTACATAGAGAAATCATATCTCAGAAAAAAAAAAAAAAAAAAAAAAAAAAAGACTGGAGTTCACTAAATCTGCAAGATGAGCAGGCCAGCAAGCCCCAGA
The DNA here is from genome assembly GCF_008632895.1 of Mastomys coucha. Taxonomy (NCBI): domain Eukaryota; kingdom Metazoa; phylum Chordata; class Mammalia; order Rodentia; family Muridae; genus Mastomys; species Mastomys coucha. Next base: position 34,715,373 of record NW_022196895.1, on the reverse strand, counting down.
GAGCCTCCTGTCTCAGCCTCCCTCACACTGGAATTACTAACACTACCATGGACCTGAGTGTTGATATGAGTGCTCGGGACCTGAACTTAGGTCCTCATGCCTGAGTGGCAAGCACTTTACCAGCTGAGTCACATAGTCCACCCACAACATCTTTTTAGTCCTTTTTCTTCCTTAACTTTATACTAAAGGGGGCAGGGGAGACATTTCTGGCCCTAGGATGGGGGAAAATTGTGGTGGAACAAGCAAATCTGTGGAAGCTCCCCGGCCCCCATCTGTTCTAAATCTTCCCCTCACAGGATGTCATGTCTAAGAAGCAAGAAAAATATCCCTTCCTCTTCCAACTTTCGGCGGGAGCTTGCATGCAAGGAAGACCGTCTGGTTACTCTGTGGGTTTTCATCGGCTGTTTAACTCACGTGTTGCCGAATTATCCAACTCCTCCATCTACTTCCCTCTCTTCCCCTCAAGGCTCACCACCAACAGAGGGCCATCCCTGTTCTGGCAGGGGAGCTGACCTCCCTCTGCTTCAACAGCCCCTGCACAAAGGCCTAGTTCTCTTAAATCAGGCCAATGACTTTTACAGATTTCTCTGCCGAAGACCCGCCAGAGAACTGCCTGGGCCCCCAGAGGAAGTGAAGGTATCCCACAGGGCAAAGGGAGTGGCCTCAGAATAACCACCTTCTGGTACCGTGCCCACCCTGCTTGCTTCTAGGCACTTGTGTGCAGATGTGTGCAGACACTCAACTCCTAGACACTGGACCAGGAAGGATGTTCCCCAGTAGCTTTCAACATCCCTGACCGCTGCGTTTCCAGGCCTGGGAGGCCGATATTTATAGGAAGGGCAACCTGCCAAGCAAGGCCCGCTCCAAGTTTATCTGAGCTAACTCTGTCTTCCTGTCTTCTGTAGTTCCTCAAGTTAAACGGTGAGGCATTCTACCCTTTATGGCTTGATTTTTCACAGGGGCGAAGGCTTCGAGAATCCCTGCCTTTAAAGATAGAGAAGGACCTGTGTGCCCCTATCCCACCCTCTTTGCCAAGAGCCACTTCTCTGCCCAACTAGCCAGTTCTACCTGCTTCCTCCTGACACAAGCTCCCCAGCACACACTTCTTGCAACCCCTGAGACACAGAGACCCTGAACTCCTCCAGACGGGCAAAGATCTCTCTTGCCCCAGTCCAGTTGGCCTTCCTCCCTGCCCACTCAGCTCCTTCTCATAGCATTCTACAAGGCCTTGCAAGCTCCAGATCCCTCCCACCTACACACATACTCACCCTCCCTCAGCTACATCTCTCGGTCCTTCCTCTACAAGCTACCTCCTGCTTACAGTTGTTGTAACATATCCTCAGCTACTTTGCACAGGCACCTCAAACACCTACCTCCTGTGGGTACCTGAAAGTCTACTTTCCTCACATCACTGAGTTTCTACCCTTCAGAGACCTTGCTAAAAACTCTCTATCAAAAGGTATTGCTGGGCTGGGCAGGGGTGGCTCACGCCTTTAATCCCAGCATTTGGGAGGCAGAAGCAGGCAGATTTCTGAATTCGAGGCTAGCCTGGTCTACAGAGTGAGTTCCAGGACAGCCAGGGCTATACAGAGAAACCCTGTCTGGAAAAAAAACAAAACAAAACAAAACAAAAAGTATCGCTGGGGTCATGGACATTGCTCAGCAGATGAAGACAGCTGCGGAAGTGCTTGGCCATCTGAGTTCCATCCCCTGGACTCAGATGGTGAAAGAAGAAAAACCCACTCCTATGGGTTGTCCTCTGACCTCCACATGCACTCCACGACACAAGTACACATGTGCTCATGCATACACACACGCACATAAGCACACATCACACATGAACAAAGTAAGTTAATAGGTTTGTTTATTTTTGGTTTTGGTTTTTAAAGAAATGCATTCCTGTTGGATGTGGTCTGACATGCCTGTAACCCCAGCACTTGGTAGTCTAAAACAGTGAAACAGGGTGGACACAAGTTCTAGTCCAACCAGAGCTACTATACACAGTTTCTTGACAGCTTGGGTTACAGAGTAAACTCAATCTCAAAAATAAACAAAACAATTGCCCTGCTAGCCATAATATATACTTTTTGTTTGTTTGTTTGTTTGCTGTTTTGTTTTCTGAGACAGGGTTTTCTGTGTAGCTCTAACTATCCTGGAACGTACTTCTGTAGACTAGGTTGACCTCAAACTCAGAGATTTGCCTGTCTCTGCCTTCTGAGTGCAAGGATTTAAAGGCATGCACCCCCACCACAGGGCAGTATGTTCTCTTAATTCCAATACTTAGAAGGCTGAAGATCGGGCCAGGTGGTGGTGGCACACACCTTTAATCCCAGCACTTGGGAGGCAGAGACAGGCGGATTTCTGAGT
>NW_022196895.1:34693887-34712975 GCF_008632895.1 Mastomys coucha | reverse complement strand
AAAAAAAAAAAAAAAAAAAGAAGGCTGAAGATCTCAAGCTCAAGGCAACCCTAGGCCTTGTAAGATTCTGTCCAATGCCCCTTTCCAAAAAAGGGTTAAAGATGTAGCTCAGGATAGTTTACCTAGAATATATAGGTCTTATTGCAATAACTGTGCCACAAAAGGAGCACCCCTATTATTCACCCATAGCCCAGATTGGTTTTTTTCTTCATAAAACCCACAAACTTATTCCTTGTGTGTGTGTGTGTGTGTGTGTGTGTGTACATGTGTGTATGTGAGTGTGTGTGTGTGTGTGTGTGTGTGTGTGTGTGTGTTGGGAGGGTAATACAGATCTTAGCCAAGTGTTTCACCACTGAGCTCTACCCTCTAACTCCATAACCCTTTTGTTTCTCTTTTTCCTTCCATTGAACTGAAGTTCTACAAGAGGAGGACCTTACATTCTACTGGAAGCCCGACTTCTTCTTGAGACATAGTCAGTCTCATGTAGCCTAGGCTGGCCTCAAACTTACTATGTAGCTAAGAATAACCTTGACCTTCTGATCCTCTGGCCCCCAGTCACAAAATGCTGGAATCACAGCTGTGCACTACCATACTCAAGCTTTACATGATGCTGGAGATCAAACCCAAGACCATATGCATGTTAAACTATCATTCTGCCAGATTAACTACATCTCGAGCCCAGTAATATTTGTTGAATGAATAAATCTAGCTTCTACTTGTCTGTGAGTCTCAGGCTTACCCATTATCACTTCTGGAAATTCAATCTTGATTCTCCTACTTTATGACACTGTACTTCACTTAGCTGTGGTCATATAATCTTAGGGGTAATTCTATGGTTTCAACTGTAATCTGAGTTATAGAATATAGAATACATAGCTGGGAGTGATGGTTCACGCCTTGAATTCCACCACTTGAGATCCAGAGGCAGAAAGAGTTCCAAGACAGCCAGCAATACAACAGAGAGCAAACAAAATAAATAAATATAGAATACCCTCTGTACCGGCTGGTTTTGTGGGTCAACTTGACACAGGCTGGAGTTATCACAGAAAGGAGCTTCAGTTGGGGAAGTGCCTCCATGAGGTCCAGCTGTAGGGCATTTTCTCAATTAGTGATCAAGGGAGTAGGGCCCCTTGTGGGTGGTGCCATCTCTGGGCTGGAGGTCTTGGGTTTTATAAGAGAGCAGGCTGAGCAAGCCAAGAGAAGCAAGCCAGTAAGAAACATCTCTCCATGGCCTCTGCATCAGCTCCTCTGACTTGCCTGAGTTCCCTTTCCTCCCCAACTTGCTTCTTGGTCATGATGTTTGTGCAGGAATAGAAACCTTGACTAAGACACCCTCATAAGCAGAATACAGCATAGACCATCTGCTCTCTCCCCTTCTTTATCTCTGTAATGCCCATCCAGCCTTTTGCTATGACTACACATCTATTCATACATGACCACATTCATATGTGACATCTTCATACATGGCCATCACAGGCATACATCACCTAGATCTTTCTAGGGCTTAATTTTAAAGGGAGAGGAAGAACCACACTGCAGGGACTGTGAGCTGCTCAGTGGGAAATCGGGGTCTGCCTAGCATTCAGGAGGCCCTGGGTTCCTAGTAGCGGGTCCAGCTTTGCCTGGTCTCCCTTGTGCTGAAGGCCACACAGAGACAGGTACAGAGTTCATCCAACCCCGCATACATCAGCAGAAGTGTCCACTGAACCCTCAAAGCCACCAAAGGCCAGTGGCTCAAAAATTCAAACTACCCAAAACTGGGGGGTTGGGGGAGAGGTGATGGTAGGTAGGTTGGGGGAGGGGTGACTGGTTATAGGAGCAGTCCAAGTAGCTCCAAATGAAAGAAAAGTAAACGGATGTGGGCTCTTCCTCAGCCTTTGAGCCTCTCAGAGGAGTTCGAAGCAACAAGTGTTTTTCGAAACACTAATCCAATTTTCCAAAATGCTTTGACATAGCAGAGGAACTAGCAGCCACCCCCTGGGCTGCAGGTTAAGTATAGTTCTTCTCCGGCACTGGTTCCACCCCAAGTGAGATATTAAACACAAGAGATCCATAGGACAAGAAAGTACCTAGGGGAAGAGGAAAAAAAAAAAACCAATATTTTTTTCCCCAAGTTGGCCTGAACAGGCAAAATTGTCTACCCTGAAGTTCATGGGAGGCAGCTGGCACTTTACACCTCAGGCATCTGGGACATGCTAAAACCTCCTTGCTCTTCCTTGGAGGACACTACACTAACTCCTCACCAGCCCACCCAGGTACCTCAGAATCTTGCAGCTGATCTGCTTCCCTGAAAAAGCAGGTAAGAAGGGTATCCAGGAGGATCCGCCAAACAATAAAAAGAAAAGCAAGCCCTTCACTAGCAAGGTTCCTTGGGTTCCTTGGATCTTTCTACAGGGTCCCGTTACACACTGTTACCAGGCTAGGGGTGACTGAACACTCAGGTGTTCCAGGAACTATCTGTGTTTAGCACTGAAAACACCAACCATGTCCATGGGGCAGTGATGGCACACCTTTAATCCAGCATTTGGGAGGCAGAGGCAGGCAGATTTCTGAGTTCAAGGCCAGCCTGGTCTACAGAGTGAGTTCTAGGACAGCCAGGGCTACACAGAAAACCTGTCTCAAAAAAAAAAAAAAAGAAAGAAAGAAAGGAGAGAAGGAGAGAGAGAGAGAGAGAGAGAGAGAGAGAGAGAGAGAGAGAGAGAGAACACCATGTTCTAGTATGGGGTGGAGATGCTGTAGACTTGTCCCCATGTTTGCGAGTAATCTTGTCTTTCCAGAAAGGTAGCTCAGCTCAAAGATAGGGCTCTTCCCTTGCTTCTAGCCAGTCGTTCTCAACCTTTTTGGAGTGGAATAACCCTTTCACAGGGGTCATCTAAGACCATCTGCATATCAGATAGTCCTAATTCATAACTAGCAAAATTATAGTCATGAAGTAGCAATGAAGATCATTTTATGATGGGGGTTAGCATAGCATGAGGAACTGTATTAAAGGGTCGCAGCATTAGGAAGGTTAAAAACCATTGTACTTAGCCTTTTGTTTTATTTTTTGTTCCTTTTTGAGACGGGGTCTCTCTGTTACATAGCTCTGGCTGTCCTAGAACTCTATAGACCAGGCTGGCCTTAAACTCACAGAGATTCACCTGCCTCCCAAGTGCTGGGATTAAAGGCATATGCCACATATAAAATAGCTTAGGGCTGAATTGTACTTCAGAGTACATTTGCCTAATGTATTAAGAGGCCAGGACTCCTGCTCTTGGCACTTAAAAGTACAACAGTAACAAAACCCTGAAGCTTCAAAAGGATAACTGGGGCTGCCCAGTGCCCCACTGGGGCTGCCCAGTGCCCCGCTGGTGAGGAGGACATTGCGGGAGCCCAGGCTATGTTCTAACAGCGGTCAGGCACTGTGCCCACATGCAGAAAGCAGCTCATTTGACTTAGTAAAACTACTGGCTGCTGTTACCATGGACTTTCTACACTTTCAAATTTGTCTGAAGGCTTTTACATCACCGGTTTTTGTTTGTACAGGGTCTTACTCTATAACTCGGACTGACCTTAAACTGTGTAGCCCATGTTGGCTACACATAAAACTCATAAAAATCCTCCTGCCTGGTGCCTCACACCAGCACACCCAGCTTCCCTTCTTCTGAAACTGGGTCTCCAGGGTTACCAGGCCAGTCTCCACCTCCTGCACTCAAAGCACTGCTCCTACCCCAGCCCCTTGAGTAGCAGTAGCAGGGGTGAGTCACCCAGCCCAGCGAGTGCCCCTCCCAAACCCCCTCCCCCAACAATAGCTGAATGGGGAAACAATAAACAAGGAGAGCCAGCTTGGAAGGTGCTCCCTCCTCTCTGAACGCAAAGTCCTCAGTTTGGCACCTGGCACCTTATGTATGCCCCTGCAGCTCATTCCCCAACTCTCCTTTCCCATGGTTGTTAAGGTACTAAGCAAACCAATTAGATGACATGACCACATCAACTTTGGGGGGGGGGGAACTTCCTCTCCCTGGGAGAGGATTTCAGCTGACAGCGGGGAAGGCAGACAGAGGGATAGAGAGAGGGTGGCCACACCCTAGGGCTATACCTTTGCTGACCCCAGTAAGATGAACAGGGTCTATCTAGCAAACGGGTCCTAAATGTTCACTAGGGGCTGGGGGGCGGGGGCACCAGCATTCAACAAAAGCAGCAGTGGGAAACCTAGAGACAAAAGCTGGGCATAATGCCTGTCCTAGGTCTTCTGGCAGCCTCCCCTGGGGAGCCAGAAAGCCAAGAAGGTAACCTGCGGTTGGCCTAACTGGGGTGTATGAGGAGGAGGCATTGAGGCGGGAAGGTAAGAGTGTGGACAAGCAGCCAGCCTTTTGGGGCTCGATTTCTCCAGTGGTGATGGGAGGGTCTTCCCTAGTGAAGGGAGAAAGGCACTTGAGAAGACAAAGTAGAGGGCTAACTTGGCGGCCACCGGAAGTAGCAGCACCAATGTGAAGGGTTGTAGCAAAAGCTTCTCCAACTCCATTTCCCAGCCCTGCACACAGTGATGCAGGAGTGAGACCCTGCCTCAGAACACACAGTGATGCAGGGGTGAGACCCTGCCTCAGAACACACAGTGATGCAGGGGTGAGGTCTTGTCTCTGAACACACAGTGATGCAGGGGTGAGACCCTGCCTCAGAACACACAGTGATGCAGGGATGAGGTCTTGTCTCTGAACACACAGTGATGCAGGGGTAAGACCCTGTCTCTGAACACACAGTGATGCAGGGGTGAGACCCTGTCTCTGAACACACAGTGATGCAGGGGTGAGACCCTGTCTCTGAACACACAGTGATAAGCTGGGCAGTGGTGGCACATGTCTTTAATCTTAGCACTTGGGAGGCAGAGGCAGGCGGATTTCTGAGTTCGAGGCCAGCCTGGTCTACAGAGTGAGTTCCAGGACAGCCTGAGCTATACAGAGAAACCCTGTCTCAAAAAAACCAAAAACCAAAAACCAAAAAACAAAACAAAACAAAACAAAAGAACACACAGTGATGCAGGGGTGAGACTCCACATTAGAACACACACAGTGATGTGCATGGCAGGCATTTGATTACAACTCACAGTAGTGCAGCTCTTTTGAGGCTGGGCATGGCATCATACACCCATTTTGCCAGCACTTAGGAGGCTGAAAGAGAGAGAGGCAGGAGGATTCAAAGCTCAAGGTCACTTTCCTTTACATAGGGAGTTCCAAGCCAGCATGGGACACAAAAGACAAGGTCTCATCAAGAAAATAAATAAATAAAACTGGAAGAAAAAAAAAAAAAGCCCACAGCTCTTTTAGAAAGCAGTTTGAGCTGACAAACATAGAAGTTCAGCCATGAGTGATGGATGCTCTTGGACCTACTCAACCCATGCCTAGGACTCTCTCCCAAGGATACCGCCCTCCCGAAATATCATGTGATCACTTAAAAAAACGACAGCAAGAAACACCAAGGAAGATGCTCACCAGGATGGCAGTCATGATGTAAAAGAAAGAATCAAAACAGGTTCTAAACATTATTACACTTACCTTTTGATAGCCAATTTGGTTTTCTGGGTTTATTTCTAAGGAAATAAAGCTGAACTGCTGACAGTATGTTAGAGAGATGTATTTTCGCCACCTCTTCCTGGCTTTTGTTTTGTTTGTTTGATTTTGGTTTTTTTTTTTTTTTTTTTTTTTTTTTTCTAATTTTCCCTCCATGAAAAGGCTCAACACTTGAACTCTGTGGACAGAGACAGACAGACAGACCTAAGAAAGAAATACACCTACTTCTCCATGAAACATTAAGGATCTTTCATACAGCCTCAGCTTCTTTACAGAAATAATAAAATTTTAAAATGGCCCTTAAATTTTAAAAAATTGAAAAAAGACAAAATAATAATAATAATAATAATAATAATAATAATAATAATGAAGACTCCCCAAAGTTGCCTTGAGAATAAAAAGAAAGAAAACACAGAAACATCATGCTTTCTGATCTGACACAACAGGCAGACCCCTTACTGTCTTTTTTTTTTTTTTAATGTGTATGAGTGTTTTTCCACGTGTATGTCTGCACATTACATGTGAATGGCAATGGATTCCCTGGAACTGGAGTTACAGATGGTTATAAACTACTGGGTGGGTGCTGGGAACTGAATTTGATCTTTTGCAAGAACAGCAAGTGTTCTTAACTGCCAAATTATCTCTCCGGCTCTAACAATGTTGTTGTTGTTGTTGTTTTGCTTTGTTTGGTTCAGTTTGGTTTTTCAAGACAGGGTTTTGATGTATAGCCCTGACTATCCTAGAACACGCTCTGTGGGGCTGGAGAGATGGCTCAGCGGTTAAGAGCACTGACTGCTCTTTCAGAGGTCCTGAGTTCAATTCCCAGGAACCACATGGTGGCTCACAACCACCTGTGATGAGATCTGATGCCCTCTTCTGGTGTGTCTGAAGACAGCTACAGTGTACTCATATAAATAAATATTTAAAAAAAAAAAAAAAAAAAAAAAAGAACTTGGTCTGTGGACCTGGCTGGCCTCAAATTCACAGAGATCCACTTGCCTCTGCCTCCTGGGTGCTGTTTTGTTTTGTTTTTTAAATATTCTCTGTGTATACCTCAGAAATCAGTATCTGAACACAAAAGCAGTAGCTTTGCCTCGCATGCTCTGGACCCTGGCTCCATCCCCAGCACTACAAAAGTGAGGTTGGGGAGACTTACAATTGATAGACTCCATATTCCTCATCTAAACTTCTCCTAAGCCCATGCATGGCTTAACTCTTAAACAGAGGTTATACAAGGTGCATTAGAGGGTAAGGGCCCAACCCCAGTTAGTTGAAATAATGAATAGGAATCAGATTTGTAAATTGTAAAGAAACCTATAAATCAGAATGCCTAAGGAATCCATTTTTGCAGAGTGACCCTGAAGGAGAAGGGGTTTTCACAAAGACCAGGTACCTGGATTATTTACACAATGTCCAACTACATTAAGTGATCAAACCAAACACTGGGAATGGAGCTGAAGAGGGAATGTGCAGGGTTGAGCATCAGGAAAATGACCAGAGCGGAGGCTTCCTTTCCCAGAGGACGCTTGACTTTGGAGGACAAGGTCAGCCATCATTAGCTCATGTACCTTTAGCCAGACAGAAGAATGATCTCTCTGCTCCCTTCAGGTGATCTACAACTTCACTAGGCATGGTGCCACATGTTGTATCCCGGAAGAGAATCACTCCCAGCCCAGGATTACAGAAAAGTCTCCTCAATTCTATCTAATAGGCTATTTAGAAAGGGAAACTAAGTTATTATTTGCATGGCTCGAACTGTGTGTGTGTGTGTGTGTGTGTGTGTGTGTGTGTGTGTGTGTGTATGCTTGTCCATATGGGTATGTGAGTGCATGTGGAGACCTGAGGTCTACACTAACACTATATGTCTTTCTTCCACAGTTCTCCACCGTATTTATTTTTTTGAGATACGGTCTCTCACTGAACCGGAAATTCTGCTAGGATGGTTGGCCACTGAGCTTCAGGGATCTGCCTTTCTCTGCTTCCCCAACACTGGGTCTATAAGTGAGCAGGCACTCTCAGATTTGTATGTGGTTTATGGGGATCCAGACTCAGGCCCTCAGGCTTTTGCGACTGGCACTTTTCTGACAGAGCCATCTCTTCAGCTCTAAGTTCTTTTTTTCTTATTATTAGTGTACTGGTTAGGGGTGTGTGTGTGTGTGTGTGTGTGTGTCTGTTCTATCAACCCCACAGAAGGTAGAATTATCTGGAAAGAGGAACCTATATTGAGAAAATACCTCCAGAAATCAATCTGCTGGCATCTTCTTGATTAAGGACTGATGCAGGAGTTCCCAGCCTACTGTAAGCAGTGCCACCTCTGGGCAGGTGGACCTAGATGGTATAAGAAAGCAGACTGAGCAAGCCATGAAGAGGAAGCCAGTAAGGAACACCCCTCCACGGCTTCTGCTTCTGTTTCCACCTTGAGTTCCTGCCTTGGCTTCCTTCAATAGACTGTGGCCCGGGGTATATAAGGTAAATAGACCCTTTCCTCTCCAAGCTGCTTTTGGCCATGTTCTTTATCACAACAAGAGAGAGAGCAAAGACAGTTAGTATTACTCTGGTTATTTTGGAGTTTTGTTTGTTTGTTTGTGTTTCTTCTAAAAAAAAAAAAATGACTCGTTCAAGAGAGCTGGAGGCATAAACTTATGTGTGATTGCTGCATAACAGTTTTCTCCAACAATGAAACTTTCCATTTTAAAGGGAAACTCCTTACACAGGAAGGGAAAACAACTCAAAATACCTTTCGGAAGTCCCCGAAACTAAACAGATTCACTAGGCTCCTTCTGGACAGAATAATCAATAAAAGCTGAGGGTTGCCCTCAGCAAAAGCTAAGCAACAAAAGGCAAAGAAGACTGAGACCAGAGCAGCTGCCTGCAGAGCTTTAGGCAAACCCAGGCACCTGGGCAGGACAGACTGAGACCAGAGCAGCTGCCTGCAGAGCTTTAGGCAAACACCCAGGCACCTGGGCAGGACAGACTGAGACCAGAGCAGCTGCCTGCAGAGCTTTAGGCAAACCCAGGCACCTGGGCAGGACAGACTGAGACCAGAGCAGCTGCCTGCCCAGGTTTAGGCAAACCCAGGCACCTGGGCAGGACAGACTGAGACCAGAGCAGCTGCCTGCAGAGGTTTAGGCAAACCCAGGCACCTGCCTGTCCCAAGCCTTTGAGCTGCCTGCAGGCTGTGCCTGTGAGTTCCAGGTTCCCAGTTTTGTGAGCTGTCCCCTATACTTCAGGGGGCTTTGGTGATGCACCTGTCTTGGTTCTGCTCCTGTATGTAACCCCTAACCCACATTCATGTATGTCACCCCCAACAAGACTCACTGGTTCACAAACTGGATTTGATGGTAACCATATTTTGTTCCGTCATGAAATCCCTATCAGGGGTGAGACCTGTGTGTTGCATCTCCCCAGGAAACATTTTGTCACACAGCAACCATGCATGAGGCCCTGGACTTACTCTCATACACTATATAAAGTCTGTGTGTGTGTATATATGTCGGGGGGGGGGGGGAGTACGACTGCAAAAATATAAACCTCTAGCTAAAATAAAATAGCTTACTTTGCCTTCCTTTCTTTCTACAAAGAATTGCTAAACCGGCATGTGTTCTTCCAGACCGCTCCTTTTTCCAGAGAAACATAAACGCGTACAGCTTCCTTCTTTCATACGTAAGATCATGCCCTAGTTCTCTGCTACCTGCATCTTTTACTTCATGGCATATCAAAAGCATGTCAGTATAGGCATGGTATGGTGGTCACTGTCCCCGAGGCAGAGAGTTTGAGCCAAGTCCTGTACTCAGTAGTGATGGGGCCTTAGCCAAGTTACATACCATCCCTTTTCCCATAAGACAAAAAAAAAAAAAAAAAAAAAAAAAAAAAAAAAAAGTTCTAATAAAAGAAACCAAAGTAGTATCATGAAGGCTCAGTTAATATTATAAGTGAGCTAATTCCCTAAGTGATGGCCCTGGGAAAAGGAGCTTCACCAAGTACCATCTGTAGGTTTTTCATTGTTTTTACTTTATTTTTCTTCTTTAATTCCCATATAGTGCTTGGATAAACCATAACCTATTGAATCTATTCTCTAGTTGACTCAGGTGAAGATTTTCTTTCCCAACACAATATTTTTATTGATTCTTTGAGGATGCTTCTCTATTTTTTACTGCAGTGAGTACTATTTTTCCAGTACTAAGGATTGAATCCAAGGCTTTAAATGTGCTAAGCAAGCGAGCACCCTACCACTGACCTTTATCCCAGCCTTGCAGTGAGAACTACTTCTTTTTTTTTTTTTTTTTTTGGAAGGGGGCAGGGGGTTTGAGACAGGGTTTCTCTGTGTAGCCCTGGCTGTCCTGGAACTCACTCTATAGACCAGGCTGGCCTCGGAACTCAGAAATTCACCTGCCTTTGCCTCCCAAGTGCTGGGATCAAAGGCGTGGGCCACCACTGCCTGACAGGCTCAGCTGTTAAGAGAGCCAACTGTGCATCCAGAGCTCCCTGGTTCAAATCCCAGCTACTGTGGTGAGAACTTCTGAACACAGGTCCTTGCATACACATGTAGCTATTGCAATAGGGCTGTGTGTGAATTGCCGCATCTAAGGTCCCGTTCATTTGTTATGAAACACGTTGCCAGCGTTCCCCCCCAAGAGGCTGCACTAACTCATGTCCCTGCCAGCACCTCATGTGTGCTAGTTTCTTAACATCTCCACAACACTGGCAGCCCAGATCTTTGGCATCCTTTCTGCACTTGCCTTCCCTAAACGAAACGTAAATCAAAACCACCAACAATGCTCTGGTTAAAGTCGCAGGGACACCTAATCCCTTTGTCTCTTCTAAACAGGATTAGGTTTTTCTGCTCTTTGACAGACCTTCAGTTGCCTGGACATGGTTCTGGGATGACTTTGAAAAATATAAATAAAACCCACTTGCTGTTTCCTAACACCCTCCAGAGAAGCCTGAGCAGGCCTGCATGAGGCCCCGCTGTCCTGCTTTGTATCACAAGCAAAAAGTCTTCCAATAGCAGCTGGTGTTTTCCTGGGTGGAGATCAAAGCCAGAATTTGTATATAAACATTATCCCAGGGCTGGTGGGGTGGGGCATGGGGTGGAGTGGAGGTGCTGATGGCAAAGGCTGTCACATCCTACTTACGTTCTTTAAAGGACAGGGCAGTCTCCAGCCTGTCCCACTAGAGGCCTCATGAAAAAGGGAGGCATTGCAGACCCAAGCCAGCCTATACAGGCACAGTCAACACAAAAAGAGCCAAGGTGGAAGCTGGTGCAGAGTTCAACTGCCAGACAGGGGAGAACCAGGACAGAGGAATGGGAAAGCATGTTGGAATCTTGTCCCTATTTGGCAAGTTACACCTGCTCAGTCCCTGGGATCATAGCCCTATCATAGAGGGGCAAGGCTCACTCTAGCTTCATCCCCTGATGAATGGTCCTGAGACACAGGGTGACCATTCCATAGTCTGGGTCCCCCTGGAATAGAGGGGAGCTATAGGGGAAGGCTTCTGGGTGGGGCGGGCCTCTGGAACTCCCGAGGAAGAATGTCAATAATTCTCAGAAATGTCCGGCTAAGCCCCACAGACTCAAAGTCATTCATCTCCCAAACTTGTTTTTCAGGATATTTTATGGCTCAAAAATCATTCACCTTTGATCTTTCCGCTGTCTTCTAACCTCACAGCAGCTCGGGGACTCAGGGTGGGGAGGAGGGGGAAAGGTACAGAGTCTCTGGAAGGGATGATCAGAACCAATTCCAGAAGCAATATCCAGGAACCTCCTTTTATAACCCCGACCAAGGGATAACTCAGATAGCCGGTGATAGTTAAACTCCCCCTTGGCAGGAGAGGCAGCCAGGGCCACTTTCAACTTTGGCTCAGAATAGAATACAGGCAGGCCCCAGTGTGCTCTGGGGCAAGACAGGCCTTTTCTCTAAGACCTTGGAGCTAGCTTGCTGACACATCCAAAGTCACACAATGGAGTTAGGATTTCCACGTTAGACATTAAGCAATTAATTTAACCGTCAATGAATTAAACAGTCAACCGCCTGCCCTTGAGAGGCGTATACTCTCAGTAATGGACACACTACTGAGTGTGTTTCTGAGTCCTGATTAACATTACTGAGTTACTCACATGCCAAAAGTGCCATGAGGCCCTGTGAGCACAGCACGGGCCAAGCATGGCACTCCACACCTGTCATCGCAGCACTCCAGAGGGTGGAGCAGGAGCATGGCTTTTTAAACCCCAGCTTGGGCTACACAGAGAGACCCTGACTCAAAACACAAAACAAAACAAAACTCCCATCTGTCTGTCTGTTTGTTTGTTTGAGACGAGGTCTCACTATGTAGCCCTAGCTATCCTGGAACTCAATACATACACCAGGCTGGCCTCCAACTCATAAGAGATCTGCCTGCCACTGCCCCTGAAATACTGGGATCAAAGTTGAGAGGCACCACACTTGGGAAGAAACTCCTCTTAACCATGATGTTAAGAATTGCTAATCAGGTCCACTTCACAGCCATGACACTGGAGCCTAGGACCCATTTCTGCATTAGCCCTTCCCAAGGCCCTGGTAAGAACCTGAGGGTGGGGGGGAACATGTGCCCATAGTCAGATTCTCTACCATTTGCCAATATCCAATTTTTTTTTTTTTTAGTTGCCACAAAGTAATCATCAGCACTGGTCTCTCTCCATTGTGTTTTGCCATCGGTTACTTCTCCCTCACTGCTGTTCAGCAGTTAGAGCAGCCACAGGAATTCTGGGAGTGGATGCACATGGGGGCTGCCCCAGGAATACAGAGTTTAGCAGGGTATATCTGTGTGGTTCACTCTCACCTTCACAGAAAACAGACATTGCCACCTGGTGCAGGAACAGCTCCCAGGAATAAGTACCGGGTGGACCTAACACCATCTCAGCTCTGTATTATTAAATGTGGTGATCTGAATGAAAATGTCTCCCCACATAGGCTCATAAAGCGTGACATTATGGGAGGTGTGGCCTTGTTGGAATGGGTGTGGCTTTATTGGAGGAAGTGTGTCACTAGGGGGTGGGTTTTGAGGTCTCAGATGCTAAACCCAGGCCAAGGGCTCACTGTCTCTTCCTGCTGCCTGCTGATCCAGCCATTGAACTCTCAGTTACTTCTCCAGAACCATGTCTGCCTCTGTGCCACCATGCTTCCTGCCATGACCATAGTGAACTAAACCTCTAAACTGTAAGTCAGCCCTAACTAAATGTTTTCCTTTATAAGAGTCACTGTGTTCACCGTGTCTCTTCATAGCAACAGAAACCCTAAGACGCTATGTGAGCGAGCATGTGGTGAGGGAGAGGGAGGGGGTGAAAAATACATGTTTCCACTCAACAGTCCTGCAGAATTGTATGTGAGAGGACCGATGTTCCCTAGTTAAAAGAGAAAACCTCATCTGTCAGAAATACGTGAGTAGCACAGACTTCCCATTATACAGCATCATGGCTGCTGCTTCCATTTTCATTGGAAACTGCACAGAAGAGAACGGACCAAAATTCTGTAAGACACAAACGTAGTGACACTATACACAAAGCTTGGCTTTGGGTGTAAGTTTGCCTGTCTTATTGATCTAAACTGTGTTAGTTAGGTTTGTACCGCTGGAAGTAGGCTTACACTGCTGTGATAGAACACCACAACGAAAAGAAGCTTGGGAGGAAATTCTTCAGCTTACAACTTGAAGATCACACTGTCACCAAGGGAAGTCATGGCAGGAACTGAAGCAGAGGCCATGAAGGAATACTGCTTAATGGTTTGCCCAGCCTCATTCTTATACAACTCAAAATCACCTGCCCATGGCTGGTACCACCCACCATAGGCTGGGCCATTCCACATAATCATTAAGATGTTCCACAGGATAGCCCGAAGACCAATCTGGTGGGGGCATTTCCTCAAATGAGATTCCTTCTCAAATGAATCTAGGTGGGTCAAGTTTACAAAAAAATAAACATAAAGCATGACAACTGACACACTGCCAACTTGACACACCAACCCATTACTTTTTTTTTGGGGGGGGGGGTTGGTTTTCGAGACAGGGTTTCTCTGTATAGCCCTGGCTGTCCTGGAACTCACTCTGTAGACAAGGCTGGCCTCGAACTCAGAAATCTGCCTGTCTCTGCCTCCCAAGTGCTGGGATTAAAGGCGGGCACCACCACCACCCGGCTCAAACCATTGCTATTAAACCATAACCTTTCCTTTCTTATTTATCCCCCAAGAACTCATATTAGTAACAATTATCTCTATACAAAACACATTCTGGGGCTGGTGAGATGGCTCAGTGGGGAAGAGCATCGACTGCTCTTTGGAAGGTCATGAGTTCAAATCCCAGCAACCACATGGTGGCTCACAACCACCCGTAATGAGATCTGATGCCCTCTTCTGGTGTGTCTGAAGACAGCTACAGTGTACTTACATATAGTAAATAAAAAAAAAAAAACCACATTCCAAGTTTTAGAAGTCCCATAGTCTTTAAAAATTCAAAAACTTTATTGTTGTTTTTTGTTTTTTGAAGACAGGGTTTCTCTGTGTAGTCCTGGCTGTCCTGGAACTCACTCTGTAGACCAGGCTGGACTCAGAAATCCGCCTGCCTCTACCTCCCAAGTGCTGGGATTATTGGGATTAAAGGTGTGCGCCACCACCACCCAGCATTTTTTTGTTTGTTTTTTTGTTTTTTGTTTTTTGTCTTTTCAAGACAGGGTTTCTCTGTATAGCTCTGGCTGTCCTGGAACTCACTCTGTAGACCAGGCTGGCCTCGAACTCAGAAATCCGCCTGCTTCTGCCTCCCAAGTGCTGGGATTAAAGGCATGCGCCACCATCGCCCTGCTTCAAAAACTTTAAAAGTTTAATCTCTTTTTAAAAAAAAATCCAAAGTCTCTCTAAAATATCCAATGTCTCTCTAAAATTTCAAAGCCTCTGTACTTTGGAATCTTGTAAAATAAAGATTAAGTTATATACTTCTTATTTAGGAACAGCCAGGGCACAGTTACAATCAGATCAAAGCAGAACCAAAGTTCAACAATGTACCTGGGATTCATGATGACCTGCTGGGCTCCAAAGGGCCTAGGCACTTCTGCTTCTCTGGTTCTACCACGAACAGCACATGAAGATTGTCTCCTAGGCTCTGGCTGGCTCCACTCCATGGCTGCTGCTGTCCTTGGTGGTCCTTCATAGTACGGTGTCTCTAAAATACCAAGAATGCTGAGGTAGCTGAGCTGCACTCTCACTAACAGCGTCTCTTAGGCTGTCTTCAGCAACTCTGCTCTGGTCATATGGTAAAAGCTTCAACTTCTCTCCCCGATCCCTTCAATGTGGGGGTTTCTACCTCAGCTGAAGCTCTGCCTTCACCAATGGCCTCTCTAGTGCCAAGCCATAACCGTTACCACCTGGGAAACTCTTACACATTACTGGGTTCAGCTGCCAGCACAAGGAATGTTAACCTTGAAGAAATACTAACAAGATTTCACCACAATAATGCTGTGTTTCCCCCCTCTCTGTGGAAGGGGGTACAATTTTTGAGATAGGGTCTTTCTATGTAATCCTAACTGTTCTGGCTGTCCTGGGACTATGTAGACCAGGCTGGATTCCAACTCATATAGATCCTCCTGCCTCTGACTCTTGAGTGCTGGGAATGACGGTGCCCCTACATTGATTTCTTCTTCATGACAGCTGACTCTTCTGGTCCACCTAACTAGCATTCATTGTCCCAGCAAAGCAAAGGTTTGCTTGACTGGTTCTGGCCTCTTGTTAATCACTCTCCATTCTTTAGCCCTAGTTGACCAGAACCACAGACCCTTAATTCAGGATGACACACGAGAAGCCTCACTAGTCCCTGCTTCCCTCTGAAACCTCACAAGCCAGGCCTCCAGCATCCTCATTGCCCTCAACATTCTCACATTCTGAGCTCCCACAGAACAGCTCATTGAGATGAACATTCAATAGCTTTTCCAGTCCAAAGGTCAAATGCCCCCACAATCTTCACCAAAACACATGATCAGGTCTTTCACAACAATACCCCACTACTTGGTACCAATTTCTGCCTTGATTGGGTTCCTGTTGCTATGATAAAAACATGACCAAAAGCAACTGGGGAAGGATTTATTTTAGCCTACAATTCTCAGGTCACACTCCATCATTTGGAGACAGACATCAAGACTGAAACTTAAAACAGGACCCAGGAAGCAGGAACTGAAGCAGAAACCATGGAAGCGTGTTGCTTAGTGGTTTGTTCTCCATGGCTTCCTCAGCCACCTTTCTTATAAAAATTCAACACCACCTGCCATGGGGGGAGGGTGGCATCACCCACAACGGGCTGGGACCTCAGGAATTAATCATTAAGAAAACACACTGGTGAGCTTATGGACAGAATATTCGGGTGGGGGCATTTTCTCAATTGAACTTTCCTCTCCCAAAATTACCCTCCTTTGGGTCAAATTAACAAAAAAAACTGACCACGACATAAGCCATTGACAATAAAAACAAATTTTAGAACCAACTCCTGAAAATTGTTCTCTGACATTCATGTGCATACATACACACACACACACACACACACACGCACGCACGCACGCACGCACGCACGCACGCACGCACGCACACGCATAGAGTGGGGAGGGAGAATAAAAAATGTTTTTTTTTTCTTTTTCCAAGACGGGTTTCTCTGTGTAGTCCTGGCTGTCCTGGAACTCACTCTGTATACCAGGCTGGCCTTGAACTCAAAAATCTGCCTGCCTCTGCCTCCCAAGTGCTGGGATTAAAGGTGTTCACCACCACTGCCTGGCTTAAACAGGTTTTTTAAAGCTACAAGATAGACAGTTCCTGAGGAACAATGCTGAGCCCTCAGGCTACATCCACACATGTACACACATGTAATATGCACAGGCAGAAACCAGGCTCAGTGGTACATGGCTCTAATCCTAGCTGTTTATACAGGTTAGAAGGTAGGAAATTCAAGACCATCCTCTGATACACAGCAAGTCTATGATCAGACTGGACTCTGTAAGATCTCATTTCGGGCCCGGCCGTGGTGGCCCACGCCTTTAGTCCCAGCACTTGGGAGGGAGAGGCAGGTGGATTTCTGAGTTCAAGGCCAGCCTGGTCTACAGAGTGAGTACCAGGACAGCCAGAACAACACAGAGAAACCCTGTCTTGAAAAAACAAACAAACAAAAAAAAGATCTCATTTCGGGGGCTGGAGAGGTGGCTCAACAGTTAAGAGCACTTGATGCTCTTACCAAGGACCGGGGTTGGGTTTCCAGCACCCACATGGTGGCTCACATCCTCCAGGAACTCCAGCTCTGCAGGATCTGATGTTTTTCTTTGGCCTCTGTGGGGACCAGGAGTGTACATGTTGCATATACATAAATGTAAGCAAAACATTTGATGTAAAGTAAAATGAATAACTCCAATAAACATTTTAAAGACTTTCGCTCAAAAAAAAAGAGAAAAGTTAAGATGGTTTGAAACAAAAAGAACTGGGGCCAGAGCAATGGCTTAGGCCACGGGCACATGAAGTGTATGACAAACAGAAGCAGAGAACGGATTCCACAAGGCTGACCTCTGACTTCCACATATGCACCATGGCACATGAACCCACCGTTAGGTCGGAACCCCTGTTCATCCCTTGCACAAGCTGGGAAACCCTGTCCTCCGCCGTCCTCCCTCCAACCTGGCCTATATCTGCATCACTGAGAGAGAAAACACCTATTACCCATGCATCATCATCATCATCATAATAGTTTTAAATGTCCTTTGAAAAGGATAATAGCAAAAAGAAATAAATTAATAATACTTTTTAAAAGATAGCAATAAGGCCAGGTGGTGATGGCGCACGCCTTTAATCCTAGCATTTGGGAGGCAGAGGCAGGTGGATTTCTGAGTCTGAGGCCAGCCTGGTCTACAGAGTGAGTTCCAGGACAGCCAGGGCTATATAGAGAAACTCTGTCTTGGAAAAAACCAAAAAGAAAGAAAAAGAAAAAAAAAGAAAAAAAAGTAGCAATGAGCCAGGTGTGGTGGTTCACAACTTTAGTCCCAGCTCTGGAGAGACAGTCATTCAGATCTCTGTAGGCCCAAGGCCCGCCTGGTCTACAAAGTAAGATTCAGGTCAGCCAAGACTATACAGAGAAACCGTGTCTTAAAAATAAAAATAAAGGAAGGAAGGAAGGAAGGGAGGAAGGAAGGAAGAAAGGAAGAAAGGAAGGAAGGGAGAGAGGGAGGGAGGAAGGAAAACAAACAGGGATAAAGTTCTACAAAAGAGAAAGCTAGAAATGTCACCAACATGTGACAGTAATACTACAAATTTGTGTATTAGGGTCCTCTTCCTTTTTTGGTTGTTCCAGGAAGGGGTTCAGTAGCCTTATTTTTTTATTTATTTTTTTTCAGTGCATATATAGAAATGGTTGCATTAGCAAACCCCTTTTCCTAAAACCGGTCTGCTAACTTTTCATCTGTATTACTATCTGCTCAATATTTTCCACGTAAACACAGCAGGCAGCAATCCCAGCAAGTGGGAGACAGAGGTAGGAGGATTCATTGATAGTTTGTGGCAAGAATTTTGGAATTTTGGTTTCTTTAAAAAAAAAAAGCCACCACACACAAAAATATTGTAAGGAAGTGTTTTCGTTTTAATCTCAGGGGCAGGATACGGGGCTGCTTTAAACTGTCCGCAGCAGCTGCCTGTTTAATCTCATGCTCTAGCAGGGGCCTGGTTTTGCCAGCTGCAGAGAGTTTCTGCAATAGTGTCACATTTGGAATTCCGGGAATTTTTCTGAGGGTATATAAATGCTAGAGCCCCAATAGGTGGGGTGGTGGGTAGGTGGGGTGGTGGGGTGGTGGGGTGGTGGGTGGGTGGGGGAATTGTCTGTGACTTGTTAGTAGTCATGCTCAAAGAAACAGGAAGAAAGAAATTAGATTCAGAGATCTCTATCTCCCTCTCCCCTCTATCCTTCTTTCTTTCCCATCTGGCTACGGAAGGTGAAACTGGGGGTTAGGGGGGTAAAAGGGTTAGAAAAGAATTTGTCGGGTAGTGGTGGCACAGGACTTTAATCTCAGCACTTGGGAGGCACAGGACTTTAATCTCAGCACTTGGGAGGCAGAAGTAGGTGGATCTCTGAGTTCCAGGCCAGCCTGGTCTACAGAGTAAGTTCCAGGACAGCCAGGGCTATACAGAGAAACCCTGTCTTGAAAAACCAAAGGGGGAAAAAAAAAAAAGAAAAGAAGAACTCACAAAGTAGCAAATTCCACTGCACTAGTTCAAGGCTAGCTTAGTCTATTTATCAAGTCCTAGACCATCCAAGGCTACACAAGGAAAAAAAATCTATCTCCAAAAATAATTCATTAATTCAGAAATAAGCAAGTAAGGCCAGGTATGGTGGAGCATGCCTTTAATCCCAGCACTGGGAAGGCAAAGTTGCAGGTAGATCACTGAGTTTGAAGCCAGACTGGTCTACAAAGGAGTCCAGGATGGTCAGGGCTATTACACAGAGATACACTGTTTGAGAAACTAAAGAGAAGGGAGGGAGGGAGGGAGGGAGGGAGGGAGG
>NW_022196895.1:34678670-34693280 GCF_008632895.1 Mastomys coucha | reverse complement strand
GAATACAAGAGATAGAAGAGAGAATCTCAGGGGCAGAAGATAACATAGACAACATTGAGAGAACAGCCTTTTTTTCATTGTAAGTGTATGTACAACCAGTGCTGGATTGCAGGATTGCAGGCCTGGGCCACTATGCCTGGTGTACACAGGGCTGTAGATCAGACTCAGGCTTTGTGTGTGCCTGGCCAGCATCCTTCTAACTGAACTACATCCACAGCTCCTCCATCCCACACTCTGCCCTTCCTGTCTTTATTGCTTCTCCCCTGTATGCTTAATAAGCCCCTCCCCTCTACCCCAAAGCAGGTCCTAAAGCTCTGAGGGGATCATGGGCCACTTGGGAAGCTGAGCAAGAGAGCACTGGACCCTGCAGGTGGAGGAGGTCCTGCTTCTGAGAGACCTGGGGAACAGGAAACATCCTTGTGCTGCCCACCTGCAATCAATCCAAGCCTCCTTCATTCTTATTTCTCATCACTGGCTGCTGGCGCCTGCTGAAAGGAGGAGACCTCAGAAGAGTGGAGGTGACCTTGGCAGGGAACTCTCACATCCGGTGCCTGTTTTCCTGTTCGTCAAGCGGGCAGCCCTAGCCTCTCACTGGGCTTGCCGTGGACTATTTGTATAAACACAAAGCATGTGGAAAATAATCTTGAAGAATGAACTCAAACACTTAACGTTTCCCTCTACTCCATCCAATAGCTCACGTTCCCAAACCTGCATCTGAATCCACTCCCATGCGAACTCTAGATGAGAATCTCAAGCACTCCCGCTGACTTCCTGGTTTATGGTCAAACCAAGAATATGGAGAAAAGGGCAGGCAGGCAACAGGAACCATAACTCTTTCTATCTGTCATCATCCTTCCTTCGGGCCCTCATCCCTTATTAACACTTACTAAGCATAACAGGTTAACATTCCACCCATTCCTGATTAGGTAGTGCTTTATATATCTCATTTTAATTTTATTCCTTTACGAGGAAAGTAAAGTTCAGAATAGTAAATTACCAAAAGGTAGAGTCACATGGCCAGGAGATGGCAGATTCAAGGTCAGATGTCAGTCTGGACCACACCAGGCTTTTTATAACAGGCTTGTAAAAGCTGCTTTGGCTGAACAACACTGGCTCTGTCTTTGAGCCCACATTTAACTAAAAGCTGAATAAGAGTGCATCTCTTCCTTCCTCTTGTATCTGTCTCCTTTCCTTTGGGTCAGTCATCGGCTCGGTACAGCAGGTAAGTGTTTGAGTCACTCGGGAGTGTCTATTTAAAACACAATGGTTCTCTAACCCTCTCAGCCCCCTCCAGTGCTGTAGGAAAGACACACAAGCAGTCACTGAGGTATCTGTCGGTGTTTTCAAAACAAACCCCAAAGGCGCCAGAGGTCTCTAGTCATTGTCCTTAGTAACCTTGAATTCCAGGAACAGTACACTTCAAGACCATCACCCTGTGATGAGATCAGCCCTGGGAAGAAATGATTGTCTCCTGATGAGGTCCAGATTGCTCCCCTGAAGCAACAAGGACTTCCGTTCTTACTTTAAAAAGACTACCTTGCAGAACCAGAACTCAAGACTACACTTGAGCCAAGGCTGTTTAAACCACGCATACCTCTTCTGTTCTCTAATAGCCAAAGACTGCCGATCGAAGCCTCCCTTACCCAAGCAGAGACCAAAACCTACAAGGTAGATAGATGCATGTGTAACCACAGCTCCACTTCTCCAATGTCTGAACGCTTAGAATATCTGTCCTATAATAAGCACTCACCAGGCAATGGTGGCGCCTGCATTTCATCCCAACACTTGGGAGGCAGAGGCAGGTGGATTTCTGAGTTTGAGGCCAGCCTGGTCTACAGAGTGAGTTTCAGGACAGCCAGGGATACACAGAGAAAATAAATAAAATAAAATAAAATAAAATAAATTCTATCCTATATAATAAGTGCTTAATAACTATCTTGGCCCCCAATCAAACTAATTTGGTCAAAAATTTCTCATCAGCCATTTCCAACTATTCCTTGTTATAGTGTCTAGAACAAGTTCTAGGATCTAGACTGTAAATTGGGTACCATTTTCCTCTCGTTTCTGTTGCCTTATTTCTCCACGTCATAGTTAAAAACAGTGTTGTAAACACAGTATGGATAGCATCCGACCTGGGAAAGTGCTATGAGGTGGTCTGCTTTTGGAAGAGTCAACTCTCATTGCTGTTTCCCATTGCAAACGTGTGGATAGCTGTCTAGGGAGGCTGGAAAAGGCTTGGCACCTGCTCACCCTGGCCTGCTCCTGGCTGCCCCTGCTCTCTGCCACTCATGTGCAGCCTGCTGGATTCTGACTCACTTTTCCCTGGGCTGTTGGGATAGGGGAATACTGGCCCACAGTCCTCACAAACTGCTCTGAACAGCAGACAGAGCAGGCACGTGGAAACAGGGAGGCAGGGTATCTAAGTAGAGGAGGCGAAGGTTTCAGGAAGAAAATGCAAGCATGTGTAATCTGGATTCCTGCCTGGGAATGAAAGAGAGGCCGTCGTTTTTTTTTCTCTTCTGGCTCCTGTTTGCCCTATAAACCTCAGCCTACTAATCCGAGTGTTTTAATTACCGCCTTATAATACAACATACTGTGTTGAGCCTGTCCTAGGGAAATTAAAATGAAGGTGGGGAGGGGAGCTGAGGGATCCGGGCAACCCCAATACTTCCACTTCTCTTATTTACAGTAATCCAAAGGTGTTTCTCCCGCTTCTGCCATAACACAACACGGGGCTTTCCTGAATCAAAGGTATCACTTCCACCCCATTCACAGAAAGGAACTGAGTCTTAAGCTGGTCTCAATCATGCCTCTCCTGGGCTAGCAATCTACTTGGTCAATGGGATGATGCTTACTCCTCTAGAAACCAGAAGAACCAAATCATGAATTAAACACCAGCTTGTCTGTGAAAGAAGAAACTTGCTGATTCAGAATGGCATTTGAGAGAGCCAGGAGCATAACTGTGAGCCCGGGTTTCAGGAGGTGAAGTTAAGACTGCTATTTAAATCTCACCTCCTCTAACCACTGTACTAGCTGGGCGGCCATGGGCTAATCGCAGAACCTCTCTGAACTTCCTTCTTCATAAAGCTGTTGGCACAGTGACTGCTGCAGAGCAGGTACAGCACAACACAGCCCCGCCCCAGCCTTTTCCCGTTGCCATCCCAACTGCATCTTCCTAAAATCTGTCTGCCGCCCTCCCCCACTCCAGCTGATTAGTGAGGCTTCCTGACCATCCTAGATAAAAACTAACCCCCCTCCCATACACACACCCTGCAGCTCCCATTCACTCTCCACTTCTATCATAACCCTAACTCCAGCCTGCTCTTCCACTAATGGACATTTACAGAGACACGTGCACATATGGCTATGCATGGTATATAGACCCATAATTTGGGGATCTTGTTAACCCCCAAGCAGCCTTAGGTTCTGTTGACCTCTGTTATCTCTAAGATGCCTGTGATGCCTGGCATATAATAGGTGTTTAATAAATATTAACTCAGGCTTTTTCAGAGAATTCAGGTGTGATTCCCATCATGCAACTCACAGATACTGTAACTCCAGTTCCAAGTGGTCTGAAGCCATCTGACCCACATACATGTGATGCACAGAAACTCTCATGCAGGTGTATGGACATGTACACATAAAATATGTATTAAAATTAAGTTATTAAAAATTTAAAACGGTTAACTCCATGAGTACACAGGATCCATTTTCCTTATAATGGCTGGAAGGGTCATCTAAGACCAAAGTTATTCATAAGCCAGGAAACTGATACTAGGAGCCATCGGATAACCTGCCTTATTGGCTTCCACTTCCTTGGACCTGAGTAGTGGAGGGTGGAGACCCTTGCCTCTTGGTACCTTTGCTCTGGTTTGGGTCTACCTACTCAGTGCCCCAAGAGTACCAGTGGTACTGGTCGGTACCCTCTCAGGCTACATTTGGGAAGGCAACACTCTGACGGCAGCTCCTGACGGCAGCTCGTGAGCACTCAGAACTGCCTCCACCTCAGAACTGCCTCCACGACTGGCATTCTTTAAAAGGACAGGTGGAAACACTGAGATCCACTCTGGAGGTCCAGCAACACATGTGCTCGAAGCTGAAGAATGATAGACAGCTGCAGCACACAGGAGCCAAGGCGGCTGCAAAAGTCTCTGCAGCTCCACCGGCACCGAGGACGCGCTTGTCTTTCGTCAGTGATTGAAGGCAAGCAACTGCCGTCTGAGATCCAGAGCGCCTGGGTGACCTCCTGAGGCATAGACAAGTCTCACCCCAGCTTCAGCACTGTTAGACATATAACCTCACCCAGTATCGAGTCAAGTGTTCATCTCTTAGGATCAACTGAGAAAAATTAAACAGCGGTCCACACAAAGCAAGGCATGTGGCAAATACCTAACAATAACTGCTTTATATGATTTACCCAAAGTCACATTCCCATGCAGCTCTGGCCGTCGCCCCTAGAGCTGGGAATCAGAGTTTGCTGAGTTCAGAGCCTAGTTAACCTTCAAGGTCTAGCACCAGGTGACTTAATTTTTCCATTCAAATAGAGTGGAAGGCTAGGTGTAGAGTTGCAGAGCACTTAGCATACATGGGACCAGGGTTCAATTCCCAACATCAACACACACACAGAGAGAGACAGAGAGAGGAGAGAGATAAAGAATAAATGAATATGAATATATTGCTCAGGTTCCACACCATGTCCCAAGCCATTCAAGACAGGGCACTCAGGGGACTTCAAGAAACTAGTATTTCCAGCCCGTGGACCTTAACCACTCACATCAGCTCTGAAAGCGAGCGAGGCACAAGAACTTGCCCAGATCCCCCTGGAGGTTGAGGAGACAAAAAGACCCAACAAATACTCCCCTTGTAAAGAGTTCAGCAGCTACCTCAACATATTCAAATGTATTCAAGAGAGAGCCCACCAGTTATCGGAATGTAATGCTAAAAATGACTAGGTTGAAAGGGCTGCTCGGTTCAGCTCAGAACCTTCCCTCACCAGCTCATACCAATAGCATCATCTACTTCTTGGTTTTAATGCAAAGATTAAGAGCAACAATTTGGCTTAGCACGGTGCACTACCTTGATCAGAGAATTCCAGGTATCCTAAACTAAAGGCTACAAGAGCCACGGGACTGGCAGAGGTGAAGCGGCAGACAGGCGTGGCCGCACTGAAACCCAAGCGGATCCGAAAGATCCTAAAGAGGTTGCCAGCTGCAGGGGCAGGTGTGATCGCCATGAAGCAACTCAAATTATGTATCCCTACTTTGGCTTGACAATTGAGATTGCCATCATGGCTTGGGACCGTATTCTACAATGCCCCCCCCCTTCCCCCCCGTCTCCCGCACATAAGCTCTGGGTGACCTAAACCAGTTGTGGAGAGAAAGGAACTGGTGACTCAAGTCATCTATGCGTGCCTCGGTTTCTCTAGATAATAAAGCCCCTGGTTAGGCTTCGGAGGGGTGGCACTTCCTGGACAGGGCACCCAGAGACAGAAGCAGCAATGCATGATCGACCAGCCGTGATCGCCCACGCGGGCTGAGGAACATCCTTGGCTGCAGCTGCTGGGGGGCAGGGGGGAAGCATGCTTCTCTGCAAGCAGCTGGACCCAGGGCTGGGAAGCTCCCACAAGCACAGTGGGTTGCTCCCTCCTGGGCTTGAAGGAGCCTGGAGCCGGGGCCGGCGGGAGAGCCGGAGCCGAAGCGGCCACAGGAGCGCAGAGGCCCCGCTGCGCTGGGCTCGGCGGGGGCGGCAGAGGCGGAAGCGGGGGCGGCCGGAGCGCGGTGGGGATGTTTAAAGGAAATTTACAATCATTTCCTCTCTGTGGTTTGGTGACAAATCAACAACATCCTGTTCTTTTGTGAGACTCCGGGCGCCTGCAAGGCGGGGACAGCACTCAGCTCTTAAAGAGACAAGCACAGGCCCCTCCCTCCCCAGCCCTTCCCCGTGGATTCCCCCTGATCACCCCAAATCTCTACATCCACGCTGCCTCAAAACAAGAATGGCCAAGCTCTTGCTCATGGGGCTCCTGACCACGACCTGAATTGTACCCCTCCCTCTGCAGCGTCCCCATCCTCTCCAAGGTTCAGGGGGAACAGTGGCCAACCCCACTAATGGTTGTTGCATCCGGGGACATCTTCCACCGAGGAGCGTCCAGGATCACCCCTCCCCAATCGGACAGCTGTGCCTAACGGGTCTTGGACCTCCGCGTACTTTTTTATCCCCTTCTACCAATCCCCTTTTCTCAAAATTTCCAGCCCCCAACCTGTAGATTTATGTTTAAAATGTCGATGTACGCACACAAGGTTTATAAACCGCCAAGGCAGAGAGAGACTTGCCGAGCTGTAGAAGTAATGAGAATCAGATGCTTAGGACTAGGGGGAAAATATACAAAAATACAAAACATTCAACTGCCCTCCTGGGATTTCGTTCAATCACTTAATGATTATTGTTTTTTTTTTTTTTTCTTTTACTAAGTGCTGGTCATTCTGCTCCACTGTACCACAGTAATGTCTACGATAGGGTCCTTGACCCCGAAATGCCTACATCTTTATGGCTTTTAAGGATGGGTGATGGGCCAGGCAGTGGTGGCGCACGCCTTTAATCCCAGCACTTGGGAGGCAGAGGCAGGCGGATTTCTGAGTTCGAGGCCAGCCTGGTCTACAGAGTGAGTTCCAGGACAGCTAGGGCTGCACCGAGAAACCAGAATCCAGCACCCAGGAGTCAGAGGCAAGTGGATCCCTGAGTTCAGGGCTAGTTTGCTCTACATAGCAAATTCCTGCTTTGCCAGGGCTATGCAGTAAGTTCCAGGACAGCTAGGGCTGCACCGAGAAACCAGAATCCAGCACCCAGGAGTCAGAGGCAAGTGGATCCCTGAGTTCAGGGTTAGTATGCTCTACATAGCAAATTCCTGCTTTGCCAGGGCTATGTAGTAAGACACAATCTCTCAAAAGGGGGTAGGGGTGAGGGTTGGGGTGGGGGTGAGCTCAGAACCAGGGACCTAGAGAATCTGAAGTTTGGGTCAAAGCAGCCAAGACATATACAGTTCATCTAATTTAACTTACAAGAAAAATTGCCCAATAAGATAGGTAAAACAATTGGTCCCTCTTTTCAGATAAGGAAACAGGTACAGGGAGAAAGTAGAGCTCTCCGGGTAGCTAGTAAGACCTGGAAGAGGTGGGTTTCAGGTGAAGGGGTTTGGTTTCTGACTCCTGGGCTCAAAGGACCAAGGTGCATATTTTACATATCAAAGCAGATCTGGTCTCTAGGTTCTCCCAGGACCCCCTAGTCATTACTTGGCCTACCCTGCCCCCAACCCTGAACTTTCCAGGCTAGGCACTGAGCTCCATCTCCCAGAGGCTCTTACCTATATAATCCAGACATTTTTGTGTGTGTGCGCGCGCGAGGTAAACTCTCTTGCTTCCTCTCTCCCTCCTTCTCCTTCTCTCTCTCCCTCCCTCCTTCCCTCTCCATCTCTCTGTCTCTCTCCCCTTCTCTCTCTGCAGGTGGGCCCTTTCTCTTTTTCTCTTGCCCCTCGCCCCCGCCCCCCCCCAGCCCCATTGTTACTTCCCTGGCCTCAGTCTTTGGGGCCAGTGGACAGCTTCCCAGTAAATCTTCCTCTAATCTAATCTAATCTGGCTTGAATTGGTTTATTTCACCATTAGAGAAATAGCCTACCAGAGTCTTGGCCATTCCTATACTATGTGGCCATAGTATGGATGCCCAGGGTGGTGGTCCAGCGTGATAGAGTGCTGCCCTAAGATAAGTCTTTTTTTGTCTCCTGCTGATTCTCTGGGTTCTTCAGAGATGATTGCCGCAAACCCTTAGGTTCTGCTTCAGTGGAGAAACCATTTGGCAGAACACAGAAGAAACTGCCTGGATGCTCCTACAATAGAACTCCCTGGACCTTTACATCCCCCACCTGAGGCCACCAAGCCCAAGTCACCAGGTCACCACCTTCCCATTTGTTCAGTTGCCTGAGGCAGGATCCAGAGGAGGGTGTGGTGTAAGCTGGAGCACAGGGAAGTTCCCTAGGGAAGGAAATGTCCCATTAAGGCAGAGATTGAAATAAAAGGAAGCCATCTGAGTTTATGGTAGAAAAGGGCGGTGCTGGTAAAAGCCAAAGAGAGGCTGGTGTGCCGTCCTCCTTTGATCCTAGCACTTCCATCCCTTAGGTGAGTTCCAGACTAACCAGATGTAAGAGGTGAGATCCTGTCTAAAAACAAAAGAGTCCTAGTAGCCAGAAGGAACCCAGGAAGGCTGAGACAGGAGGATCACAGAGTTTGCAACCAGCCTGAGCTACCGGTAGGAAGAGAGGAACGAAACCCAAGATATACAAGTATAGAACAGGATCTCCCTCCAGTGTTTAGGAAGCATGGCAGTGCATAAGGCAGGAGAGCATAAACTACAAACATAATCCCGGGAAGAACCAACTCTACAGGGCTGGCTTCAAACTCACAGAGAGCCACGCCCAGGCCACTGTATATATTTACTCTCTGCTTTAATCTCCATATTATTTAAAGTGTAGTAATAGTTGTATGGTAGTTATTTAAGAACAATGCTGGGCCAGAATAATGTTTTGTTTTTTTCTAATAAAAGTTATTGCTTTGCCAGCCTGATTAACTGAGTTACAATCCAGGAACCCATAACAGACTAGATTTGGTGGCATTCCTCTGTAATCCCAGCACTCCTACAGGGCGATGGGAACCAGGAGGCCTGAGAAGCTGGGGTAGGCAGAGCAGAGGAAGCAGGAGACCCTGCCTCAACAAGGTGAAAGTTGAGAATGGATTCCTAAAAGTTGTCCTTTGACCTCCGCATTCTTGGCAAGGCAAGTATGCATGCAGGCACATACATAATACCTGATGGCAGGGCCTTTATGTGGTGGTGCACACCTTAAATCCCAGCACTTGGGAGGTAGAGGCAGGCGGATTTCTGAGTTCGAGGGCAGCCTATTCTACAGAGTGAGTTCCAGGACAGCCAGGGCTACACAGAGAAACCCTGTCTCTAAAAAACAAACAAAAAAACAAGCAAATAAATAAATAAATACACGATGATTTGTTTAATGCTTGTTTTTGTCTTGTTGGAAACTCATCTCATGTAGCCATTTGAACACCTGTGTAAGAGTCTCCCTGCCTCTACAGGGTGCTGAGGTTACCGTGTACCGTGCACCCCATCACACCATGTAGAAACAGTGCCATTTCCTATCCGTACCCGGAAGACATCCTCCGGGCCTCTCCAGGCCACAGTGCCCTAGCTAGAAATCTACTTATTCTCAAATCTGGAAGCAAATTACACTCACAAGGAACAGTATATCCAAAAACAACGGGGATCAAACCCAGAGCTTTGTGTGTGCTAATCAAGCACTCCACTGTAACGAAATACATCTTTTTAAAACTTTAATTTTATGTGTAAGAGTTTTATCTGCCCGATGTCTGGTGCTTCTCTAGCCCAGAAGAGGGTATCAGATCTGGCCATCTGGAATTCCAGAGGGACTGCTGCCATATGGGCTGGGAATTGAACCCAGATCCTGAGGGAAAGCAGCTAGTCCCTTTACCCACTAAAGCATCCCTCCAGCCATATGTACTATGATGAAATAAATCTTAAACGGAGAGGTATCAAAACTAAGGCTGGGCCCTGGAGCAATCATGTGGAGTTGACCCTTTTAGACCATTTCTCAAAGTCTCCAGCCAAACATGATGGCTCCACCAATCATGTCTGCCATGATCATCGTTCCTGTAGACAACGTCTTACCATAGGCTAACTTTCATGTCCCAAGGAGAGTTCTGGATTCCAGAAGGCAGTTAAGAACTCAGGCTCCGGCCGGGCAGTGGTGGCGCACACCTTTAATCCCAGCACTTGGAGGGCAGAGGCTGGCTTGAGGCCAGCCTGGTCTACAGAGTGAGTTCCAGGATAGCCAGAGCTACACAGAGAAACCCTGTCTCGAAACAAAACAAAACAAAACAAACAAACAAAAGAACTCAGGCTCCAACAGATGAAAGATGACAGTATTCATGTGAGAAGAACAAATGGCCCAGATGGTCAGAACCTAAGCCCAGAAATACAAAAGGCTGGAGAGAGAGATTGGAGGACTGTGGGGTGGCAGCTGCTTATAACATCACATGGAGAACAGTCTCCTCCAATAAGGAGTAACTAATTCAGAAAGTGCATGATCTAGGCCAACAGCAAAAACACTGTTGTGTTCTAAGAGGACTGTCAGGCCACTCTGTGATTTCTCCTATTTATGTTTTGTTTGTTTGATTTTTTTGTCTTGTTTTTTTTTTGTTTTTTTTGTTTTTGTCTCTTCCATTTAGAAACAGCAAAATATCCTGCTTCCAAGTAGAAGCCAAGGAGACGGGGAAAACTCAGTGCTTTCGAAGGCCAGTTCTCCCACCCTCTCTGAGCCTTCCTCCCCGCTTCCTGAAAATGAAGCTGACTGACGGTAAGGATTAAAGGCAAGTCCAAGACCCCAGGCAGTTCTTCACCTCAGCCCTAGCTGAGGAAGGAAGGGAGGGGAGCTGAGCTAAGCAGCTCATCAGGGCTCACACACTGACTTGGTCATCTAGGAGCCGTGCTCCCTCAAATCCAATAGTGAGGGGGCAATTAGTTATTCAAAAATTATCACCTTTGGCCTGGGAGCGTAGTTCATTGTTGGAGCACTTGCCAGGCTCCAGGAGGCTTGCTGATACCACACACACACACACAGAGAGAGAGAGAGAGAGAGAGAGAGAGAGAGAGAGAGAGAGAGAGAGAGAAGAAGAAGAAGAAGAAGAAGAAGAAGAAGAAGAAGAAGAAGAAGAAGAAGAAGAAGGAGGAGGAGAGGGAGGGAGAGAGAGAGAAAGAGGGGGAGGGAGGGAGGGAGAGGAAGAAGGAGGAGGGAGAGAGAGAGAGAGAGATAGGGTTTGTTGTGCACACCTTTAATCCAGCACCCAGTGTTAGCATCAGGACACCTGAAGCCTGTGGTGATGCATGGGCGGGTCTCAGAGACCTGTTGCCAGGGCAACAGCTGCCATATTCCCAGAATCCATTGGGCTCACCTCCCACCTTTACCTGTGGCCACTACGTCATATATATACGGGGAACATTCCTCCATGTCTCTCTCTCTCCCCTTTCTCTCTTTCCGAGCTACTGCTCCCCTCTCTCCCTCTCAATTAAACCTCTTACACGTGGAACTGTTTGGACCTAGTGTGTTGTTCTGACGCGACCCGCCGTTCTAACACATCACCCAGAGACAGGCAGATGGATTTCTGAGTTTGAGGCCAGCCTGGTCTATGCAGTGAGCTTCAGGACAGCCAGGACTACAAAGTGTATCTCTACTACACAGTAGCGTATATGCTGAGTGCTAGCTGTTACAGACAGACATAGATAAAATCCCTTCCCTGCTCCTACAGCGACCTGACCAACTTTGAATCCCCCCTCCTCAAATCCTTCAGATTTGAGTAGTAATTGCTTTGCTTTCTCCCCTTCCTTCCTTCCTTCCTTCCTTCCTTCCTTCCTTCCTTCCTTCCTTCCTTCCTTCCTTCCTCCCCTTCCTTCCTTCCTTCCTTCCTCCCTCCCCTTCCTTCCTTCCTTCCTTCCTTCCTTCCTCCCTCCCCTTCCTTCCTTCCTTCCTTCCTTCCTTCCTCCCTCCCCTTCCTTCCTTCCTTCCTTCCTTCCTTCCTTCCTTCCTTCCTTCCTCCCTCCCTCCTCCCTTTCTTTCTTAAAAACAAATGAACAAACAAAAAACCTGCTACCCCCCTTTCCAATTTAGTTTGAAGAAAGTTTCTGAGGATGGAAGGTTTAAACTGATGGGCCATTAGCAGCATAACATAGAAAAAGCAATTTTCCAGGTCACCCGCCAACTCCGGAGCACCACCGACCACCATTGAAAACTCTGCTCTGGGGGAAGGACTAGAAGGGTTTGCTCCTGGTTGGTGGGGAACTGGAGAGAATGCCCAGCTTTATGGCCAGCAAAACCAGTAAACACCATCATGCCACAGCTGGGCTTGTGTACTGACATTTTAAATAGTTTTTGTGTGAAATGCAGACAGTTCCTGTTGGCCAAGATCATAGCCGAAAGGTTCTCTTGGGCTTCAGATTGAGGGAATCTGGATCCCTGGCTCAGGCTTCAGTGGGATATCTGCTGAAATATTAGCTTTTTTTTTTTTTTTTTTTTGGTTTTTCGAGACAGGGTTTCTCTATATAGCCCTGGCTGTCCTGGAACTCACTCTGTAGACCAGGCTGTCCTGGAACTCAGAAATCTGCCTGCTTCTGCCTCCCAAGTGCTGGGATTAAAGGTGTGCGCCACCACTGCATGGCGAAATATAACTCTTAAATATTGTCTAAAGCCACTGAGCATGCACACACACATACAGGGGGACAGGGAGACAGAGGGACAGAGATGGAGAGATAGAGAGACAGAGAGTGCACCTTTTCTCAGCTATGGCATACCGCTTTACTGATTCTTATCATTCCTGGTGATCAGCGTGCAGAGAGCCTGTTGAAGGCACCTTGAAGGAGGCCTTTCTAATACAAATGCTCTCTGTGATCACCATTCCTGTGAGGGGGCCTGGGACAATGAAGCAATGCTAAACTCTTGTAGGTAGAGAGGTTTTCTCATCTCTCCACCTTGCTGCTACCGCTATCACCACCACCTCCACCACCACCACCATCCTCTCCTTCCTCCTCCTCCTCCTCCTCCTCCTCTTCATCATCATCATAACCACCATCAGCACCATCATCAATTATTATCATTATTATTATAGACAGGGTGTTTCTATATAGCCCTGGATTACTATTATTGCTGCTGCTGCTGTTATTGTTGTTATTACTAGAGACAGAGTGTCTCTACATAGCCCTGGATGTCCTGGATCACTAGTAGGAGTAGGAGTAGTCTACTACTAGACATGGTGTCTACATAGCCCTGGATGCCCTGGATCAATATCAGACCAGGCTGGCCTCAGAGATCTGCCTGCCTCTGCCTCCCAAGTGCTGGAATTATTGGTGTCCACCACCAGGCCAGGCACCACCTCATTCTCCAGGACACTGCTCCTGGTCTCCCACATCCCATCCTAACTGGGCACAGCCTCAAAATCCCCAAAAAAGCCTTTGCTTTTATTTGGGCTTTCTTCCTTTCTTTCAGTTTTGTTTTTTAAACAGAGTCTTACTATGAAGCTCTGTAGCTGCCGGGTATAGGGAAGAGGCTGCTGACTTAACATTAATCTCTGTGTCTCCAGTGTTGGGATTTAGACATACAGCAGCAGGGCCAGCATATTTCTGGTTTGCTTATTTGATTTATTTGCTACTATGCCCAGGCTGGTCTTGAGATCAGAGTAATTTTCCTGCCTCTGCTTCTTAAATACTGAGATTTCAGGCACGAGCTAGCCCAAGTTCAGTACATTTCCTTTAACCTCCTGACTTGGCATCTCCCAGGGCCCCTGACAGACTACACTAAGCTGCTCAAAGAACACAGATGGCTCAGCTTATGATGGTACAACTGTTACTTCAAGCTGAAAGATGCTCTAAAGCAATATAATATTTCTACCAAAGTAGACAACATATTCCCTCTTTTCTAATTTAAATCTTTCCTGGGCTATCAATATGCAGACAGATCCTCTCGTGACACTCGAAGTTACCAGCAAGCAAGAGATGGTGCTGCTGCGATATTCAATGAGGTGTGTTACATGAGTTTTCAATGTCCAGTGGGTTTATGGGGATGGAAACCCCACCATAAACTGGGAGTCTACATATTTTTCAGTTTTTCCATGTAACAGTGATTGCCAGAATTAAAAAAAAAAAAGTAAAATGTTTTTTCAAAGTAATAAAACATAAAAAAATTAAAACTGTAGTTTCTGGGGTTTGGTTTAATTTTTTTTTTTTCCAAGACAGGGTTTCTCTGTGTAACCCTGGCTGTGCTGGAATTCCCTCTATAGATCAGGCTGGCATTGAACTTGGAGATCTGCCTACTTCTCTCCTTAGTACTGGGATCAAATGAGTGGGCCACCACCTCCAGGCAAGAGAAATTAAACACATAAATTAGCCAGGTGGTGGTGGCTCACACCTTTAATCCCAGCACTTGGAAAGCTGAGGCAGGTGAATCTCTGTAGTCCAAGCTATCCTGGTCTACATAGTAAGTTCCAAGACAGCCAAAACTACACACAGAACCCCTGTCTTGTCTCAGAAAAGAAAAAACACCAAATTTTTTTTTCTAAGAGAAAAGAATGAAAAGGCTCATGAATACAATAGTAAGGAGGAAAAAAAATTCTAGTTTAGAACACTAATCTATTATTTTTATAAGAAGTAATGCTGACTTGCTCAACAGAACTTGCCTTGTATTTCAAGGCCCTGGTCTGATCCTCAGGACCCTAAGTAAGGGGAAAAGACACCCCAATGAAGTCCCAGCAGACCCCTTACCGTGCCAGCTGCTGCTGGGTCCTGCCTGCTTGGCTCTTGCTGTCAGTCCCGTGGCATCCAATCATTTTCCTAATTTCCTTGCAGGTTTCCTTGGGTTAAGTCTTCCAGTAGGTTCCTACAAAGAGAAATGCAGGTGGTGAATTTCTCGGACCTTCATATCTGAAAATGACTTTCTTTTTATTCCTTAATCATCATCATCTTTTTCTTCTTCTCCTCCTCCTCCTCCTC
>NW_022196895.1:34672733-34678541 GCF_008632895.1 Mastomys coucha | reverse complement strand
CCTCCTCCTCCTCCTCCTCCTCCTTCTCCTCCTTTTTTTTTGAGGCAGACCAATCTGCCCCCGTAGCCCCTAGCAGACAGGACACTATGCTCATACTCCTGCATCTGGAATTCTTCATATTTTGATTGATTCACAAGGTACAGAATTCTAAATCTTATTTTCCTGGCTTGATCGCCTCTGTTCCTGAGAAGTGTAAGGGTCTCCATTGTCCAGGTCTTTAAATCACAGGTTTCTTTTGTGAGCCACCATGTGAGGGCTGGGAATGGAACCAGAGTGCTCTGCAAGAGCAACAAGCGCTCTTAGCCGCTGAGCTATCTCTTGAGTCCCTCTTTTTGTACAAAACAAATGCTCCCATTCCCACTATGCCTTAAATACCTGTAAAACCAACTAGGTCATTATTCTGGGTCATCAGGGACACTTCCCAGCCAGCCACCGACCCCTGCATACACACTGAGGGTGAGTGGCTTGGTCTCCTAGGAGCTTCCCACAACACCTGGTGTGTAGTACTTGCATTTACCCCATATTATCACTCTTTGTTTATACTGTTGGCTCTTCTGATAGACTCTGAAGCAATTCATAGTCATAGTGAGTGCCACTCCATAAATATGGGTAGAAAAACAAGAATGAGTGAATGAATGAATGGTCATTGAATTTTTTTTTTTTTTTTTTAGTTTTTCGAGACAGGGTCTCTCTGTATAGCCCTGACTGTTCTGGAACTCACTCTGTAAACCAGGCTGGCCTTGAACTCAGAAATCTGCCTGCCTTTGCCTCCCAAGTACTGGGATTAAAGGCGTGTGCCACCACTGCCTGGCAAGAATTTATTTTTACTTTTTTTTTTAATATATATATTAATTAGGGTTACTACTGCTGTGATGAAACACCATGATCAGAAGCACCTTGGGGAGGAAAGGGTTTATTTCACTCATACTTCCATTTAAAAGTTTATCATCGAAAGTAGTCAGGACAGGAACTCAAGCAGGGCAGGAACCCGGAGACAGGAGCTGATGCAGAGGCCATGGAGGGGTGCTGCTTACTAGCTTGTGCCTCACGGCTTGCTCAGCCTGCTTCCTCACAGAACCTAGAAGCACCAGCCCAGGGATGGCACCACCCACATTGGACTGAACCCTCCCCTATCAATCACTAATTAAGAAATTTTCTACAGACTTGCCTACAGCCTAGTCTTTTGGAGACACGGTCTCAGTTGAGGCTACCTCCTCTCAGATGACTATAGATTGTGTCAAGCTGACCTAAAATTAGCCAGTGCAGTAGGTCATGTGCATTCCTGTGTGCGTGAGTGTTTGCATGCATGGCTATGTGTATGTGTAAGCCTGAGATTATCATCTGGATTCTTACTCAACAGTGATCCATCTTCTTGAGGAAAGTATCTCAAGGGAGCCCAGAGCTCTCTGATACAGCTTGTCTGGCTAGCCAGTTTGCTCTGGGAGCATCCTGTTTTCAGGAGCTGGAATTACAGGTAGGCCACCATGCCAACCCAGTATCAATGTGGATTCTGCGGAGGCAATCACCTGGTCCTCACCTGTGTGACTTCTCTGTGACATAGAAAAAGGACTTCTCTGGGAGACAGAAATAACACCTCAGGAGCCAAAGCGCACAAGTAGCCTTAGCTGCTGCTGCTGCTTCTGTATGACTTCTGTGAGGACAGGGACCAACTCTACTCTACTCACTGCTGTTACCAACAGACAGGGAGAGACGCAAAGGAAGGCCTGCCTGGTCTGTATAGAGGGTTCCAGGCCAGTGCTACATAGTGAGACACAGTATTAGGAAAGGAAAAAAGAAAAGGAAGGAAAGAGGGAGGCACAGAGGGAGGGAGAGAGGCAGGCAGGAAGATTGGTTAATAAGTTAGTGAAGAAGGGTGTATCTCAATAGTGGAATATTTGCCTAGCTTGCATTCCAGGTATTGGGTTGGATTCATAGGATCACCCTCTTGCCCCTAACCAAGAAAGCTGAATGAATACCTAATGCAAACAAATCATATATATTATAGCATCAGGAAAACTAGCAGCTGGGTGGAGGAGACAGCTTAAGATGAACGCAGAGGACCTAAGTTATGTTCTCCAGTCACCATGGAAAAGTCAGGTTTGGCAGTATGCACCTTTAATCCCAGTGCTGGGAAGGCAGAGGCCAGCCAAGCCCTGGAGCCAACCAGTCTACCTGAGTCAAGAAGCTTAGGTTCAGAGAGACCCTGTCTCAAAAGATGCAGTGAGGAGTGATCAAGGAAGATATCTCATGTCACACTCTAGCCTCCACATATGAGCACACACACATGCATGTACATGCACTGGCATGTATAGGGACATATATAAACAGCAAACTGCACCCTCAGTGGCAGCCTGCCTAGTGTTTCCCCAACACACACACAGAGAGAGAGAGAAAGAGAGAGAGAGAGAGAGAGAGAGAGAGAGAGAGAGAGAGAGAGAGAGGATCAAGTAGACAAAAACATCCCTACAATATTTAACCATCCTGGGAAGAGGGGTTCAAAATGAAAACCCTGCTCATCATCTCTTTCCTCCCCACCCCTACCTCCAACAGCCAACCAGAACTGTCCTTCAATGCCCCCCTCCCCCACTCCAGGCTCAGGCAGTGTCCTTTGGATACCTGCACCTCACGTCTCCTTCAGGGTCTCTCTGTTTTTGAGGGTGACTGCTAGGGATGGAACCAGGGCATCCCAAATGTTGAGCTAGTGCTTGGCCACTCCACTGAGTTGACGGCCCCCAGTCTGAGCCTTTGCTCCAGTCTTGTCTCTCAGTCACCTGGTCCTCCTGCCTCTGCTTCCTCTGCAGATGTCACACTGACCCGCCTTCTTCCGCCTGCTAGTCCTCCACTGGACCTTTGTCACCCTATACTTTGCTTTATATAACACTCTCTCCTTTGCTCCAAGTCACCTTGATCGCTGATTGGTCTTTAAGTATCACTTTTATAACTCCCTTCAATACCTCAAAACACCTTCTAAGGCTCCTAATTTTTATTCACCTTAAGTTATAGCTCCTCTGTCTTACTTTTAATTCTAGAATTATTATTATTATTATTATAAACCATTTTGCAGTGCTGCGGATTGAACCCAAGGCCTTTTGCTGTACGCCAGGATTGGCTTTGTGAGACAGGATATTGCTACATAAGCCTAGGCTGACCCTGGGTTGCCATGTGGTCCAGGCTGCTATTGCCTCTCAAATGCTGAGATTCTAGGCACAGCCTACCACTTCCCATAAAAATTACATTGGTGCTGTCTAGGTTCCCTTTCGGATAAATCAGCTCACTTACAACTCTCATTCGGCTAAGGCAAGCTGCTTCAGTGTCTCAATACAATGGAGCTAGTTAGCTAGGTAGCTTGCTAGTTAGTATACCAAATGCCAAATAACCCTGCTTAACCTGTCCACCACGCCAAAACTAGTTTATCTACATTTGTTTATTTACTTACTTTTGGTTTGTTTTATGAGGTGGGGTCTTCTTGCCTCTGACTCCTTAGTGCTAGGATTATAGGTGTATACCACCATGCTAAGCCTAGATCTGGTTTAAATCTTTCCTCCTCTAGACTACCTTCATTAGCAACATCAGGACTTGCTGATCTTCATAGCTGTAAAATCTAGGTAGTACTTACCGCAGCCAATTCAACCATGATGGGTGTCTTATTCAAGTCACCAAGCTGACTTAGATTGGTGTGATCTTCCTCCAACTACCCTTGGTAATTCTCGATGTGAAGGGACCCAAGAGGTCCTCTTATTCTATGCATTTGTTTATTTATGGGATAAGGTCTTAACAGGTGGACCCTGAGAGTTTGGAGCTCATATTTGTTCCTAGCTATCCTCAAACACATGATCCTTCTTCCTAGGCCTCAAGTTAAGTTCTTGGACTACACGTATGTGCTACCACAAGGCCTGACCTTTATTTACTGATTGTGTGACACTGCATAGCCCAGGTTAGCCTTGAGCTAATGGCCATTTTGCTTCAGTTTTCTAAGTACTGGAAGAAATAGTTGGGAGAGACGCTCCAGTCCCTGGCCTCTGATTTGAACTCTGGCCTTGACTCTGTTTTCCTCTCTCAGTTACTGAGTTAGTTTTATGAACAGAGACTTCCCTACCCCTGTATCCACTCATGGCTTCTGCAGGCAAGAGCTGGAGATTAGCTCTGTCATTCTGGACCATCTCAGGTCCCACTCTAGAGGTTGAGCTCCTTCCTCTGCACTTCTGGATTCAAGCCCTGAGTTCTGATGTGTTGTTCTGTGAGCCTTTTTTTCTTTCTTCTCTTTTTTTTTTTTTTTGTATTTTTTGTTTTTGTTTTTTGAGACAGGGTTTCTCTGTGTAGCCCTGGCTGTCCTGGAACTCACTTTGTAGATCAGGCTGGCTTTGAACTCAGAAATCCACCTGCCTCTGCCTCCCAAGTGCTGGGATTAAAGGCAGGTGTCACCACTGCCCAGCGAGCCTTTATTTCTTGTTGCCACGATAGTGCAGATAAGCACATGGTCACTGTCCTACAAGAGGCACTGAAGTACAAGAGTGTAGAATACAGAACGAATGTCTTATCCCCACCCACATCACTACTCCTATGCTTTAGA
This sequence comes from Mastomys coucha, assembly GCF_008632895.1. Taxonomy (NCBI): domain Eukaryota; kingdom Metazoa; phylum Chordata; class Mammalia; order Rodentia; family Muridae; genus Mastomys; species Mastomys coucha. The sequence goes on along the minus strand of NW_022196895.1, from coordinate 34,673,971 downwards.
AGCAGCCAGTTAGCAGTTTCTCCTGTGCATTTCCAGAACATATCTATGTTTTTTTTTTTTTTTAATTTACTTATTCATTTTGTTTTTTCGAGACAGGGTTTTTCTGTGCAGCTCTGGCTGTCCTGGAACTCACTCTGTAGACCAGGCTACCCTCGAACTCAGAAATCCACCTGCCTCTGCCTCCCAAGTGCTGGGATTAAAGGTGTGTGCCACCACTGTCCAGCCTTATATCTATGTTTTTAGAAGGACACACATATACATCATATACATGCACATGCACACACAAATATTTCTACCCTTCTACATGTACCAATCAATGCCTTATTTAAATTTCCTAAATAGTCTCCCTCTCCCTCTCCCCCTCTCTCTTCTGTCTCTCTCTCTCTCTCTCTCTCTGTGTGTGTGTGTGTGTGTGTGTGTGCTGGCTTTGAACTCCTGATGCTCCTAGGATTACAAATGTGTACCATCATACCCCTGCCCTACACAGTTATCCTTGAGTACTTTTCAATGCCCACATCTCATAGGTTCTCCACCCACTGCTTGACGGCCACAGATTTCATCAGCCCCCTCCACATGGGGATCTATTAGTAGGTTGCTAATACTAGAACATTCTAATCAACATCCTTGTATACACAGCTCCATGGACTCTTTAAGTCTTCATTGTTCCTGAATGCTACATTAGAAGAGACAAAAAGAGGATCTTCTCTTTCGGTTCTATTTCAGGTTCTGCCACCTGGATAGAGAGTTCTGTAATGCATCCACTGACTTACTCACTACTCAATATTGGGCCCACCTCCCTCCTCACCTCAGAATAGAAGAGAGGGGTCCCTGGTCTGCCTCTTCCTGAACCTGTTCTGTATGTGTCCCAGAAGCAGGCGTCTCCCTTTCTCTGGAAGCACAGAGGAAATCCTGGACATGTGAGAAGAATACTCCAGAAACCAGCTGTGTTCTCAGGTGACCCTGACAAGGCCCTGAGAAGGAAGGAAACACGTTTTTGGTTCATGAGACACAATCCCAGCTGTTTTGTTTTCAATGGATCTGGAGGGATAAAAATGTGACAAGGGGACAGGCGCTGTGACGAGCTTCAGACAGGGGCTGATGTGAATGCACACTCATCAGTGATGTGGTACCATTGTCCCAGCCCACATCTGTCCACTACAACGCGTCCTTTCGCAGGCCAAGGACAGGATGGACTACAGGAAGCAGGACTGTGATACTCTGCGCAGGCCAATTCACCA
>NW_022196895.1:34666558-34672723 GCF_008632895.1 Mastomys coucha | reverse complement strand
CCCCCCCCGGCAGTTCTGACCATACCCAGAGAAGCTGCATATGAGCCTGGGGCGAAGCTATAGTGGGAACAAAGGCTGGGTCTTGGGAGTTCACTGCCCACCCTGGGACCTTCAGCGAATCATCAAACTGTCCTGTCTACAGAAAGCCACGGCAGCAGTGTTTTCGAGCAGGATGTACATTAAGTGCCCAGCACAGGACATGGCATTGCATAAGCAGTCAATAAATCCTTGATGTTTGCTTTGGTGCTGCTTCCTTCTGGCCTCCTACACCGCACCAATGCAGAGGAGGCTCAGCAAGACACTCATCGTTAGTTTACTCATTCACTGTTAGTCCTGGGGCTTGTGCATGGTAACTACATGCTGCTCTGCCAGGCGCTCTGCCCCTAGCTCTTCTCTTCCTTTCATTTTGAAAGGTCTTGCTAAGTTCCTCAACTGGACTTCAACTCCTGCTATCAAACGATCGTCTCTCCTCAGCTTCCTGTGGTTGCTATAACTTCAGGGTCCTGCTACCAAGTTTGGCTTAGCCTTTATTTATTTGAGACAGGATCTCACTGTCTCACTTGCTAGACTGGAAAATTATGTAGACCAAGCTGGTCTCGAACCCACAGAGACCCTCCTCCTTCTGCCTCCCAAGTGCTGGGATTAAAGGCATGTACTCTAATACCTAGAAGCCTGAAGGTTTTTTTTGGGGGGGGGGGGTGCATATATGTGAGAAACAGTCACACAGAGAAAAAAAATGGACCTTGAACTTGGTATATAATTGAGGATGGCCTTGAACTTCCTGCCTCTACTTACCAAGTGCTAGGATTACAGGTGCCACCACACCTAGTTTATACAATGCTGGAGATCAAACCCAAAGCTTCATATATGACAGGCAAGTACGCTACCGTATGAACTACATCCCAACTCAGTTTATATTTCTTGCCCTTGCTCCTCCTCCTCTGTCTCCTTCCTCTCTCTTTTCCCCCAAAAGTAAGAATATTCTAGAAAAAAAAATATTCTAGACATTCTTCTTCTCCTGGTTTATTCCCAGCACTGAGCCACCTAGGTAAGTTTGGAGTCAGGGTCCTAGAACACAGACCTTTCCTCGGAATTTCTAAAAAGAAACCTAAGTAAGGCCTTGGAATATCAGAGGAACGGGTAAAAAGAAATGTATTCTCTCATTGATATACAGAAAGAATCCACTGTGTCAGAAGCGGGAAGCAGAAGCCAGGTCCCATCATTCCCCCCTCTCCTCACTCACTGGCTGATGCTCAATCCCCCAAGGCAGCCAGCTCTGCTGAAGTAGCCTCCACAGCCAGTGTTAGGACACCACTGAACAGCCAGTGTCCACCTGCCCTCAACACTCTGGACTGAACAACTTCCGTTCGCTCTCTAGGTATCTGTCTCCTTTGGCTGTCCTGGATTTTTGCTAGTGTCTTCTCTCCCATCTGTCCTTATGGCTTTAATATCATCTTCAAAACCCACATGTTGGGGGATGGAGAGTTGTCTCAGGGGTTAAGAGTACTGCTCTTCCAGAGGTCCCAGGTTCAATTCTCAGCACCTTCATGGCAGCACACAACCATCTATAACTCTAGTTCCAGGGCATATGACACTCTCTTCTGGCCTCTGTGGGCACCAGGCACACATACATGACACTTGCAGAGACATTAAAGACTCATACACACAACGTAAAATAAGAATAAATTTTTAACAGTCCTTATATTCGTAGGTAGAAGTCCTAGTCATTTGTAACTCAGACTGTGACCATATTTATGGGGACTTTCAAGATGTAACTGTGTTAAAAATGAGGATACCAGGGTGGGGCCCTCAATCAATACGATTAGTGTTGTAATCCTTTACAACAAGGATTAATCGGGACGCAGGGAAGGCCATGTGAAGATATAAGAGAAGATAGCCATCTAAAACTCAAGGAAGAGTCTCAGAAGAAAGCAATCTGGCCAATACCCTGACCTTGGATTTGTATTCTCCAGAAATGTGAGTTGGTAAGTTTCTGGGTTTTGAGCTTCTCGGTATGCAATGTTTTGTTATGGTAATCTTGGCAAACTCACTCATCCCTAGAATACAGCCAGTGCTCCCAAGAGTGACCCACATCCACCAACCCCCAAAGCTATAGCTACATTTCTCTCTCCAACTCCTGCCTCAGGTCAATGAGTCCACACAGAGACCTGGGCACACCATTCACACTCCAGTTCCAGATGAACTGAGGGTAAGGTAATGTCTCCCTCCATCCCCTAACACTAAATTGCTTTGCTAATTCTTCTTTGTTTTTTTGTTTTGTTTTGTTTTGTTTTTGTTTTTTTGAGATAGGGTTTTCTCCGTTTAGTGCTGGCTATCCTGGAACTCACTCTGTAGACCAGGCTGGCCTCGAACTCAGAAATCCGCCTGCCTCTGCCTCCCAAGTGCTGGGATTAAAGGCATGCACCACCACTGCCTGGCAATTGCTAATTCTTTTTTTTTTTTTTTTTTTTTATTTAACGTATATATGAGTACACTGTTGCTGTCTTCAGATACACCAGAAGAAGGCATCAGATCCCATTACAAATGGTTGTGAGCCACCATGTGGTTGCTGGGAATTGAACTCAGGACCTCTGGAAGACCAGTCGGTGCTCTTAACAACTGAGCCATCTCTCCAGCCCGCTTTGCTAATTCTTAAACCCAAAGAGGTCCAGAACCACAGAGCCATAGAAAGTCCGGCAGTCCCCTTGATTTGCACACACAGAGCCGTTACCAAAAAGCAAACCAAGGAAAATCTCAGCTCCTCCTGAATCCTTGTCCCTTAGCAGTACCACCTGTGTGGCCACTCTCAAGCCTGTGGATAATTGTCTGTGCTTGTTCTCAGACAGGATCTCCCTATCAGCCTAGGCTGGCCTCAAACTTGTAAGCCTTTTGCCTCAGCTTACCAAGTGCTACAGATTTTACATCAGCACACCGATATGACCCCATCTTTTCTTTGGCCCTTTCTCCTCCCTCAGAGCCAATGAAGGGATGTCGAAACCTTCCAAAATTACCCTTTCTGTTGCCCAGTGATTTTCTTTTTCTTTCTTTCTTTCTCTCTTTCTTTCTTTGAGATAGGTTCTCACTGCTTTATCTCTGGCTATCCTGGAGCTCATTATGTAGATCAAGCTGGCCTCAAACTCACAGAAGATCCACCTGCTCTGCCTCCTGAATGCTGGGACTTAAGCCTTGAACATGCCTAACTAGGACTATGCAGCTGTAGCTCCATGGGATCACTTGCCTGCCATATATGAAGCCCTGGGTTCAATCCCAGGGACCACAAAAACCTAGCACAGTAGTACATGCCTGCGATCCCACCACTGGGGAAATAGAGACAGGAGCAGAAGAAATTCAAGGCCATCCTCAATTACATATATGGAGTTCGAGGCCAGCCTGGGTCACATGAGATCCTGTGTAATAAAAAGAAGTAGTAAAATAAGATAAAACCCCTAACTATAAACCTGCCTTAAGACTAACCCTGAGTCATGGCTGCTGCTATAACCCACATAGGTCAAAAATCCTCAAGCGAAAATAAATGTTTTTTTTTTTTTTTTTTTTAGTTCTGTGTTGAGAAAGTTTTACTATGTATTCTAGACTGGCCTTAGACTCAGGACCTGCCTGTCTCAGCCTTCAGAATGTGAGGTTTACAGTTATAGACAACACCCTACCAGGAACAGACATTTTACTGAGGTCCTCCAAGGGGAAAACTTCACTAACTTGTAAAAGTTAATATACACCTCTGGAGGGAATTCCAATCCAAGCATCAGAGAATATCCATGAAGTTCCCAGAAATAAGCTACACATTAAAAACCACTGAGCTGGGCTTGATGGTACAGGTTTGTAATCTCAGCTATACAGGAGTGGGCAGAAGCAGGAAGACTGAAAACTCAAGCCCTGCCTAGGCTCCAAAACAAGTTCAAGGCCAGCTGGGCAATGTACCGAGACTGTCTCAAGACTGAAAAGTAAAGAGGACTTGGGGCTGGAGGAACGGCTCAGAGGTTAAGAGCACTTGTTGCTTTTCCAGAGGATAGGAGTTCAGCTTCCGGCACCCAGGTCAGGAAGCTCACTAACTACCTTCTGTGACTTCAGCTCCAGGGATCCAACCTCAGCAGGCACCTCCACTCACAGGATTTATAATAATACGGGCAGACTGACGTGTACTACTGTGAACTGAAACACCAAGGTTTAGCAGACTTTCAGGAGGCATTATACGAGTGTAATGAAGAGGCTGAAATTCTCTCTCACTATGCCCACCCTGGGATCTCTCCCAGGGGAAGCTACTATCTGCAAAGAGGTGGGCAGACGATACAGACAGGACAGTGGCTGGGGGCGGGGGAGGGGGGGAGGGGGAGGCAGTGCACAGTGCTCGCCTAGAGAGCAACTGGAAGCAGAAGTGCTTGCCTATAATTCCAGAGGTGAAGAAGGCAGGAAGATCAGATAATCAAGGTCATCTTTGGCCACACAGTGGGTTTGGGGCTAGCCTGGGTTACATGAGACCCTATGTAGAAGCAGAAGAAAGGAAGGATGGAAGGAAGCAGAAGCAGGGAGGAGAGGGGATGGGAGGAAAGAGAAGAGGTGAACACAGCCAGCCTGAACTAGGAAACCAGCTCCATCATCACCCCAGGAAGCCAAACGGTGGGGGGAACGGCATCCCCAAGCTAGCAGACCCCCTCTTGGCCCCTTCCAATCTACGCCTTACACTGGTCCAGGTAAACTTTTATTTTCCAAGATAGGGTTTCACCATGTAACCCTGGCTGTTCTAGAACTCACTATGTAGACCAATCTGGTCTTGAACTCACAGGGAGCAAAGGTGTGTGTCAACACAATGGTTCTACCTGGATAGTATGGCTCTTAGCTGCCACTGCCACCTCCCCCACACCCCCTGTAAGAGTGAAAACTTTTAGGCTTTTCAAGGACATCAGGAGTTATAATCATCATGGTATTTAGACACCCCCCCCAGCCCCTCCACCCCCCAAAACACTTTCCACAGGTCTTAAAAGGAAATACAAGCTACAACAGCCTTCAGGACCTGTGTGACCAGGCCTCTGCCTGATCTTTGCTTTCTCTCAGAAAGTCAGCCTCCAGAGGCAGCGAGTCCCTTGCCATTTCTTGCACAGGCTAAGGTCACCCTCCCCCTGCCCCAAGTGGTCCTCCTTCAGGAGCACCCATTGCTATCATTTGGGTGTTGGCTGAATCATCACTCCCACCCACTACCCCCTCAACAGCATGTGCCATGCCGAACAAATCTTGTTTGTGGCCAACGACCGAGCGCATCTCCCCCTACCCCCCCTCCGTCTAGAGTATACACAGCACCAGAACAAAGCTAAGGCTGTCCCACTCTTGACCTTCCCACCTCCACCTCCCAACTGCTAGACATTTGTTGCCACACTGAGTCTTCTCATATTTGTTCTTTGTATGGAACCTCAGTCAGAATTCTCAGTCCCAGAATGGAGTCCATAGGGGTCAAAGCACTGCTCTAAGACCTGAGTGGGTAGCAGGACCTTCGAGGTAAGAGTTGTCACACTCAGGTGTGGTATTATTGGCTAACTTGTCAATAAGGCCTAGGCTTTGGAGGGCAGTCAAGTTCCCACCCTACCTTAGCTAGCTCCCAGAAGTCAGCTCTCCCCTTTTTATTTTGTACACTGAGGCTTAAATCTAGCCTCACACATGCTAAACTAGCCCTGTGTGGCAGAGCTACTCCACCAGGTCTCAGCTTTTGAGGCAGGGTCTCATGATAGGTTGCACAGGATCTCAAGATAGGTTGAACAGGCTAGACCTCCCCATTTTGCCTGCCAGCCTGGATTTAGGTTCCTAATCCCCATGCACACCACTCCCTGTCAGGGACCTCCTCATACTCCCTCTACATTCCTTGTTTATTTGCTGTTTTGTTTATCTTTTTTGTTTGTTTGTTTTGAGACAGGGTTTCTCTGTATAGCCCTGGCTGTCCTGGAACTCACTCTGTAGACCAGGCTGGCCTTGAACTCAGAAATCCGCCTGCCTCTGCCTCTGCCTCCCAAGTCCTGGGATTAAAGGCGTGCGCCCCGGTTTATCTTTTTATTATGTAGGCCTACACCAGCAAGTTGTCCTCTCCTCCCCACCCGACCCCAGGGAAAAGAGAGAGGGCGTAGGGGGAAGAGAGAGAGAGAGAGAGAGAGAGAGAGAGAGAGA
>NW_022196895.1:34614392-34666548 GCF_008632895.1 Mastomys coucha | reverse complement strand
GAGAGAGAGAGAGAGAGAAATCCAGAAATCCAGAAATCCAGAAAGCGTGTCTTGGTTCTTATTGTTGTTTGAGATGCAGTCTCAAGTAGCCCAGGCTGGCTCAAACTTGGTATATAGACAAAGCTGGCTTTGAACACCTGGTCCTCCTACTTCCACCTCCCAATTGGCTAGGATGCCGGACTGAATCTTCTCATATCCTTTCTTTGCAATGGACCTCAATAAAGCGTCAGACAGTTAAACAACACTGAAGGTGCTGTGCTATTGCTCTGGAGAGCTGACACTGCCTTCGACATACATAGACACATACATAGACATGTTCAAGGTAGATTTTTGGGTATGCTGAGGATCAAATCCAGGGCTTTACACGTGACGGACAAGTGCTCTACCACTGAGCCATTGCCTGGTCCAGATTGCAGTGTGTTTTTAAAGACTTATTTTATGTGTATGAGTGATTTGCCTGCATGCATACATGCATGGCTGGTACCCACAAGGTCAGAAGGCAGCACTGGATCCCCTGAACTGGAGTTGTAGATGGTTGTGAGTCACCATATGGGTGGTGGGAATTGAACCTAGATCTTCCAGAAGAATAACAAATGCTCTTAACCACTGAGCCATCACTCCAGCCCTTCTCTTCTCCTCTTCTCTTTCTTTTTTTAACCAATGGCTGGATCCCTGGAGGGTTGAAGGGGTTTTGCTCATTTTTGGTCTGAAAACAGGAAATAATGTTACCCAGGCTGGCCTCGAACTGGCTGTGTAGCTACATATACCACCGTATCTGTTTTTCTGTGATTCTGGATCAAACCCAGGGTTTTCTGCACGCTGGCCAAGCACTGTACTCACTGAGCCACATCCCCAGCCAGGGGAAAGCTGTTTCTGAGTTGGAACTGGTTATGCAGCTTGCTCATTTAGTGAACATTCCCAGGGCTGTACACTTCTAAGCGTGCCCTGTTCTGAATGTGCTTATGTTAAATCACACGAAATTGGCATTTTTATACATGAAAAGTGGGTGGATACTGGCAGTCACATATGGTCCAACTTACACTTTATACTTCAATAAAAAGATTACTTACGAAAAGAAAAAATCCTGCCCAGTTGAGCTGCTTTCAATAAGGTTCTGTAAAAAGACTGATTTTGAGTAAATCAGGTTTGGTCTCCCTGGGGCTCCTTGGCTGGTGGCCAACAGGCTAAGGGGTCAGTGTAAAAACTTCCCAGGAGCCCAAGGTTTCTGACTTTACTAGAGCCCCCCACAATAAGACCCAAGTTCACTGTATAACCTGCATCTCAAATCAAGGTATCCAGGGGTCCAGAACATATAGTGTGACTCCTTGGGGTCATTAGACTTAACAAACTCCTTATTTGGCATTGTCAGGCTCCTGGTCTCCAGAATAATATCCCTGGGCCTTGAGAAAAGATCATCTCCTTCCACTAAGTCTGTGACTTCCTTTTTTCCTCCAGGGTTTAATCCCTTCTGGCAGTCATCACCAGGATGCCCACACAGCTCTTCTCACTAGACTAAGCCAGGTGAAAGCAGGGTGTTCCTCTATGGCACTGGCTGCAGCTCTTGGGACCTGGCATGGTAGCTGGCTCACTGATGTGGCATGAATGGGAGCCAGGTAGAAAGAGGGTGGAAAACACCGATGACCAGACAAACGGAACCCAGTCCCTTTTCTCCCATGAAAGACAGAGTCTACTCTAGGCCTGCAGAGAGTTGCTGAATCCTGGGTTCAGACAGGCAGTTCAGTCTTTTCCTGAAACCTGGGCTTCACCTAAGAGTCCCATTCTATTCCAAGAGGAGCCTGTTAGGAAGAGAGATACTGACACTATCCTGCGGTGTGGGGATCATGAAGCACACACACCACGTGCATTACTATGGGGTCACTGTGAACAATTAACTTAAGATCTTGAAACAGTCCTGGGAAGCAGAAGTAGTTTACAACTTTAATCCCAGCAGAAGCAGCATACCCCAGGCTAGCTCAGTTAGCTTTCTTTCTTTCTTCCTTCCTTCCTTCCTTTCTTTCTTTTTCAAGACAGGGTTTCTCTGTACAGCCCTGGCTGTCCTGGAACTCACTCTGTAGACTAGGCTGGCCTCAAACTCAGAAATCCACCTGCTTCTGCCTCCCAAGTGCTGGGATTAAAGGCGTGCGCCACCACCACCACCACCACCGCCTGGCTCAGTTAGCTTTCTGTCTTAAGCTCCACCCCACAGTTACCTGGCTACAGCCAGGTGTGCCCAACTCACTATAAAAAGGATTGCTTGCCCCCTCTTCTCTCTCTTGCTCTTGCCTTCCTGCTCCCCCTCTCCCCATTCTCCCATTCCCTCTTTCTCCATGTGCTCATGGCCGGCCTCTACTTCTCTATTCCTCACTCTTTCTCTGCCTCTGCCTCTTCTACCCTCTCAACTCCCTTCCCCATGCCCTGAATAAACTCTATTCTATACTATACCAGCCGTATGGCTGGTCCCTCAGGGGGAAGGGATGCCTCAGCATGGGCCCACTGAGACACCCCCTCCCCCCATACCTCACCACACCTCCAAGGAACATATTCCCCTTCTCTTTATCTTTTTATAAACACATCAAGCTCACTCAGCCATTACATTGACTTAAGAGTCTGAGGTTACTAGAAACCTGTGATTTGTAAGCAAGGGCCAAGGCATTATTCTTAGCTGGGTTTTTGTTTCTTTTATTTATTACTGTTGTGCATGTGTCCATAGTGTGTGTTGGGGTGTGTGGATGTGCTTCAACACACATGTAGGGAACAGCTTGAGGAAGCTGCTTCTCTCCTTCTACCCAGTAGACTCCTAGCACCCAGGAAGTTGAGGTGAAACAATTGGAACCCAGGCAGTCTGGACTGGCTTGAGCTTACTCTACAGCCCAGGCAAGCCTTGGACTGGAAAATCCTCCTGCCTCAGCCTCCCCAGTAGATATGAGTCTAGACCTGTATCTTAAGCACCAGCTAAAAAAGAATGCTTCTTTTACACAGTAGGTCATTGCTCACTCTGGCAGAGTAAAAATAAAAGTTCTTATCAGAATCTGGGGGAAAAACCAAAATGGAAACTGTACTTTAAAAAAAAGTTTGGGCACTTGGGAGGCAGAGGCAGGTGGATTTCTGAGTTCGAGGCCAGCCTGGTCTACAGAGTGAGTTCCAGGACAGCCAGGGCTACACAGAGAAACCCTGTCTCGAAAAACCAAACCAAACCAAAACAAAACAAAACAAAAAACCAAAAAAAAAGTTGGGGGCTGGAGAGATGGCTTAGTTGTTAAGAACACTGGCTGAGGTCTTGAGTTCAATTTCCAGCAACCACATGGTGGCTCACAAACATCTGTAATGGGGTCGGATGGTCTCTTCTGTCATGTAAGCATATATGCAAATAGAACATTCACATACATAAATTAATCTTTTTTTATTTATTTTATGTATATGAGTACCCTGTAGCTGTACAGATAGTTGTGAGTCACCATGTGGTTGCTCGGATTTGAACTCAGGACCTTCAGAAGAGCAGTCAATGCTCTTACCTGCTGAGCCATCTCACCAGCTTAAATGAATCTTTTTTAAGAAAGAGAGTTCTTAGGACTTGAGAGACATTTAAGACTGGATACTACTCTTCCTGAAGACTTGGATTTGGTTCCCAATGCCCACATCAAGCAATTCACATCCACCTGCAACTCCAATTCTAGGGTATTCAATGCCATCTGTCCTCCTCAGGTCCAGGAATGCACACAGAACACACACACACACACACACACACACACACACACACACACACACACATACACACACATACACAGAGACAGACACACAGACGAAACTAAAAACAATCTTTTGCTTGTTTAAGTTCTTAGAGAAAGGGCAAAAAAGGGGAAACTAATAAACTATGCTGTCATAACCGTATCTTCAAACTCACCCTGTTAAACAGACCAATTAGAATAGCACAGAGAAGCTGGGCAGTGGTGGTGCAAGCCTTTAATCCCAGGACTTGGGAGGCAGAGGCAGGTGGATTTCTGGGTTCGAGGCTAGCCTGGTCTACAGAGTGAGTTCCAGGACAGCCAGGGCTACACAGAGAAACCCTGTCTCAGGAAAAAAAAAAAAAAGGAATAGCACAGAGAAGCTGTGCAGCTGGCGCTAAGCATCAGGCCATTTAGCACTCACACAGTACCAAACAAGAAATAGTGGGAGCCACAGAGACTAACAACTTGGGGACATGGTGACACACAACAGAATACCCACACTGAGGAGATTGAGGCAGGAAAACTTCTAGTTTGAGACTATCCAAGGCTATATAACAAGATCTTTTTCAAGAACAGGCCCCCCTCCCCAAAGAATGCAAAGGAAAGACTACAGAGAATTGACCTACTATGTGCACCACTAGGTTCCATTGAGGAGGGGGTATTTAAAGTCGCTCACATTGGTCTTGAACTCCAACCTGTTCTACCATGATTCAACCAGGCTATTTACTCCCAATCCACCTGCCTTGACATCCCAAGGTTTAGGATTAGGGATAATGTGCCATCAAGCCTAGTACCATACTATCATACCAGGTGTGCTACGGATCCCAGCCTAGCAGGCACTGTGGAGGTCTGGGGCAGCAGGGCCACTTTCCCAGAGCTCCAGGCTGTGCACCCTCATCTGCATTCTGTCCTTTGTATACACTGCTGACATTAACTTATTTAACGTCTCTCTCCCCTATATAATTACTCTGGAACAGCTATGCAGATGCAGCCACAGTCGCTGGGGACTGGAGAGATGTTCATCTAACACACAAATGTGGGTCATGGAGATTACTGTGTGTTACTTCCTCCTGCTCCTCTCCGTAGCTTCACCTGTCTCTTCTTTTCTGTGACCTTTAGCACCTGGTAGTGTGCTCGACCTAAAAGAAACATCTCATAATTTTAATGGAATTCATGCCTATGTAAGATAATACCTTCCTTTCTTCTCCTTTTCTTTTTCTTGTGAGACGGTTTCTCTGGATAGCCCTAGCTGTCCTAGAACTTGCTCCAGAGACCAGGCTGGAGATCCCCACTCCACAAAGATTCCCACTCCCACCCCCCTCCCTCTGCCTCCCCAGGGCTGGAGTTAAAGGTGTGTGCCACCACCCAGCTAACACCTTGGGCTTCTTAGTCATAAAAGACGGAAGATCAAGTGTGATGGTTTATATATGTTTGGCCCAGGGAGTGGCACTATTAGAAGGTGTGGCCCTGTTAGAGTAGGTGTGTCACTGGGCGTGGGCTAGAAGACCCTCATCCTAGCTACCTGGAAGTCAGTCTTCTGCTAGAAGCCTTCAGATGAAGATGGAGAACTCTCAGCTCCTCCAGTGCCAGGCCTTCCTGGATGCTGCCATGTTCCCACCTTGATGATGAAGGACATAATCTCTGAACCTGTAAGCCAGCCCTAATTAAATGTTGTCCTTAAAAGAGTTGCCTTGGTCTTGGTGTCTGTACACAGTGGTAAAACCCTAACTAAGACACCAAGATAAGACTTTTCCTTCATTTTCTCTCTCCTTTTTGAGATAGGCTCTTATTGTAGCCCAGGCTACCTTCTACTTCACAATATAGCTATGTTGCTCAGGCTAGCCTTGAACACCGGGTCATCCTCTCACCTCAGCCTACTCAAGGCTAAGATTTACAGATGACCTGTAAACCATCAGGATTCTCTGTGTGTGTCTCTCTTCTCTCTCTCAGAAGAGTCTCACCTGTAGCCTTAGTTGGCCTGAGAATTGTTACGTAGACCAGGCAGGCCTTGAACTCAGCTCTGCCTGCCTCTGCCTCCTGAGTGCCAGGACAAAAGAGCTGTGCCACAATGGCAGGCATTTCCTACCCCACCCTCTTTCTTTTCTAGCACTAGGAATTGAACCTAGGACTGTATGCTTGCTAAACAAATTTTCTATCATTAAACTATATCTCCATCCTGATCCAATTTTTATCTGGAGACAATAAAAGTTGCCCAAGATGGCTTTGAATTCACCTCATAGCTCAAGCTGCAGACTTGAATTTGAATTTTTTTTTCCCTTTAACCTCCTTCTTAGTTGTAACCTTGGCCAGGATACAGTTTTCCAAAGAAACATTACAGGGCTGGGGATGCACATCACTGGTAGAAATCTTGCTGATTATGTACCAACCTAGAATTCTATTCTCAGCACCACACACACACACACACACACACACACACACGTTTAAAAAAATATAGTTGAAGCCAGGCAGTGGTGGAACATGATTTTCATCCCAGCACTTGAGAGGCAGAGGCAGGTAGATCTCTGAGTTTATTTAAGTCCGGCCTGGTCTACAGAAGTATTTTCCAGGACAGCTAGTGTAGAGAAACCAAGTCTGGAAAATGAATGAATGATGGCTGGAGAGATGGCTCAGTGGTTAAGAGCACTGACTGCTCTTCCAAAGGTCCTGAGTTCAAATCCCAGCAACCATGTGGTGGCTCACAACCATCTGTAACAAGATCTGACTCCCTCTTCTGGGATGTCCCAAGACAACTACAGTGTACTTACATATCATAAATAAATCTTTAGAAAATAAAATAAGCTGGGCGGTGGTGGCACACGCCTTTAATCCCAGCACTCGGGAGGCAGAGGCAGGCAGATTTCTGAGTTCGAGGCCAGCCTGGACTATAAAGTGAGTTCCAGGACAGCCAAGGCTACACAGAGAAACCCTGTCTCGAAAAAACAAAAATAAAATAAAATAAAGAAAATGAATGAATGAACAAATAATACAGCTGAACATGGTAATGCATGGGTTGAGGCAGGATGGTCCAGAGTGAGAGACTAATATGGGCTACATAAACAAAGACTCCCCAAACAAAATAACCAAAAAAGGAAAAGAAAAAAGAAAAGAAAGAAAGCAAAAGAAGAGAAAAAAGAAAGCTTGAGAGTGAAAAATATACTGAGCACAAGATCAGCAAAAGTAGGCACTCCATAAATGTCTGACACTGAATTGGAACTTCAGCCTCTCTTCCCTCTTCAAACATGTCTCCTGGATCCTTGGTAAAAGGGCAAAAACCTAGAACTGCAGCCACTCCACCTGGAGGGGTGACCTGTATTTATACTGATGCTTAGTAAAGAGACAGTCATCAGCATGCCTGATCAGGCTGCTGAATGGTTGTTAGAACCTGCTGCTAGAAACACATACACTCACACACAGAAAACAACAACAACAAAACAAAACAACAACAACAACAAAAAAAACCCACGTTATTCCAGGGGCAACCACTGGGCAGTTTGGAAGGCATGTGCATGGCCTACCAGCTGCCCAAATTACAATAGTTTATGAGAGGTCCTCCACCTGCTGAGGAACAAATGTTTTGATCCCCCATTATCTTTCTGTCTTCTCACTCCCGGAAACCTCAGCCTCAGGGTTAATTTTGAGTTAAATTTGGGTGTAACACCTGCTTAGAATTCTTCATCCTTGCTCATTAAATTGTGGCCAAAGACATTCTGTTCAAGTTGCCCACGTGGCAGGCTTTTGCTCATGTGTGCTGGAGCCTTGACCCCAGACACTTGGGCTTAACACATGCTTTAACGTTCCTTGGACTCACATCTCAGCCCTCAGTTGCAATTCAAAACCACAGGCTCCTTTCTGAGGTGCTTCCTGATACCTACATTGAAATCTGCCTCCCTCGGGGCTAGGAAGATAGCTCAGTTGTAAAGTGCTTGCTTTATGTGCTAGCAAGTTTTATGTCAGCTTGACACAGGCTAGAGTCATTCAATAGGAAGGAACCTCAATTGAGAAAAAGCCTCCAAAAGATCAAGCCTGTAGATTTTTGTTTTGTTTTGTTTTGGAGACAGGGTTTCTCTGTATAGCCCTGGCTATCCTGAAACTCACTCTGTAGACCAGGCTGGCCTCAAAGTCAGAAATCTGCCAGCCTTTGCCCCCCAAAGGGCTGGGATTAAGGGCGTGTGCCACCACTGCCCAGCAATAGGTTATTTTCTTAACTAATTAAAAAAAAATTGATAGGGGAGGGCCCAGCCCCCATTGTAAGTGGTGCTACACTTGGGCTGGTGGTTCTGCATGGTACAAGAAAGCAGGATGAGCAAGCCATGAAGAGCAAGCCAGAAAGCAGCATCCTTCCCGGCCTCTGCGTCAGCTCCTGCCTCCAGGTTCCTGCTCTGTTTGAGTTCCTGACTTGGCTTCTCTCAATGGACTGTGACTCATGACTTGAAAGCCAAACAAACCCTTTCCTTCCCAAGTTGCTTCTGTCATGGTGTTTCATCATAATATTAACCCTAAGATACTCTACAGGCATGAGGACCTACAACTAGATACCCAGAATCCACATAAAAAAGCCACACACACACACACACACACACACACACACACACACACACACACACACACCCTGTAATACCAGAGCCGGGGAGGCAGAAACAGGAGCATCCCTGAGGTTTGCTATTCACCCATTTTAGCTAATCGGTGAGTTCCAGGTGCATTTCAGTGAGAGAGCCTGAGGTTGGAGAGGTGGTGGTTCAGTGGTTATGAGCACTCCTTGCTATTGCTAGAGAACCCAGGTTTGATTCTCATCTTCCACCTGACAATTCACAACCACCTGTAACTCCACTCCCAGGAATCCAGCATACTAATCCGACCTCCAAAGGCACCCCTGTGGCTTGCATACATACATACATTACATACATACATGCATGCAAGCAAAACACACTCATGCACATAAAAAAAAAATCTAATTCTTTTAAGGATCAATGTCTGTTCTCCACACACAAGTGCACACCCTTGAGACACAAAGGCAAACATACTCCTCTTTGACATGCCTCCTTCCCATGGCCTCAGATAGGGCTAACTTCAATGCTCCAATTGGCATTCTCTCTGTCTCCTGAAAGGCTGAGCTTCACAAGGGCAAGGAGGGTTATCTGTCCCCCGCCATGAGCCCCCAATCACCGCAGACAACAGCATATGACAAGCAAATGGATTCTTCAGAAGCTGCTGCCCGATAGTGTCTCTCAGGCACTCTGATCACGCTGCAGGGGTGATGGGGCTTGAAGCTTCTCCCACTCCTCACTTGGGCTGGGCATTTTCCTCCCTCAGGGCAGATTCACAAAGTGGAACCCTGTCTGTCTTTTGGCTACTTTTTAAATGAATGGATCAGGAAGCATCCCTTCTCCTTCCTTCACAGTTTACAAAAGGAGTTATTCATTCTCATCCTTGAAACTGAACAAGGGCCATGGGTGAAACCAGCTGGAAAAAATGTCATTGTCTAACTGCTTAAAAGACAAGAAATAGGTTTCTCGGACCCTGATGGTGGGGAGGGGTTAGACTCAATGGAAAGAGAATTGGGATGCAAGTCCTGAAATTCAGCACATTTACTTGTCCTTCTGGTCACCAGATGCGGGGATTTTGGCCTCAATTTACAGATCTGACAAATGGGAATAGTGATAAGTACAGAAGAAAGCCCATACCCCTCCCCCCAACCTCTTATGGATGGAGGTTCTGTCCCAGGAAGGAAGCTGAGGCTCCGTGGGAGAGTCTGTTCCGGTCCCAGGAACTGAGTAATCGCCGAGAGGTGAGTCTGAGTGTTGCGAAGGCATTTTACGCTAGGACACAGTGACCTTGGGTTCTGGTCTGAACAGCCTGTGATGGAGCCCAAGCCCCAGCCCCAGCCCCAGCCCCAGGCCAGACTTCACCAGCGGGCTGAGTCTTTCAATTGGTTCCTCTGACATCAGCCAAGCGCAATCTTATGATGGCGTAGGAGGAAAAAGCCTTACAACGCATGAAGGCCAAACGTCGGCAACATGTATCTTGCTGAGGATTCAGACTGAGAACCAATTCTTATACAGCATCAAAGCCACCTCTACCCCAGGCTGACGGTTGCTGGACGGAGCTGGGCCTGATGCTGGAGCGCCCGATTACAGGAGTCAGGCCTAATGGAGGGGCTTTTCTTTTCACCGGCTTGGGCTGCCACCCCCTAACCCCCGGCAAAGAAAGGCTCTCCGGCCATTTCCATTCCCTCTGTGGCCCAAGAGCCCTGTTATTTAATACCGAGGCCATCCCGGCGGCATCCTGCCGCGACCTGCTCCACCCATCACCTGGCCAATTTTCCCTATTCCTTCAGGGGAGAGAGTTGGAGGGAGCATTAGGGAAAACTGCCTTCTATAACAAAGGGGAGAGGGCCACAAGACTGGAAGACAAGGACGCGAGTGGTGAAGGGGGCACCTAGCCAGGGCAGCAGAGGGCGGGCGGAAGCTCCGGGCACTGCGGACATTACACTGGGGCGGGGGAGAGGCGGGGCGCTGAGAGGTGAGGGCCAGGCCTCTGGCTGAGTGGACAGAATCGCCCCGGGGGGTACTAGAGCCGGAAGAGGCCTCGGCCCAGATACTGTCCACACCCAAGAAATGGGAGGAGGAGTGGTCTGCACTTAGAAAGGGAGCCAGATTCACTCAGCAACCCCCACCCTGCCCTTCTTTGAAATAGACAAAGGACATTTTCTTAATTTTTGGCAAACGCGGCTGGAAGGTGCCTGCCCCCGACGTCCCCAGGCGCCACAGATCTTGAAAAAGAGAAGGTCCCCAGTAGGGGGTCCTCTCGCTCCCCCTCCCCATCGCCTGCGGTGACAAGAGGTACGCAAATCCAGGTGTGTCCTCCCCCACCCTTCGCTGAGCCCAGGATCCGGAGGCCGCAGCGCCCCCCACCCTCTAGTCACACAGACGGTTCCTGCCCAAGCCCGCAGTGGCGTGAAGGTGGCCTTTACCTCCTCTCGCAGGCTGGGAGGAGGGTACAACCCACGCAGCTAAGCCAGCTGCTGCAGTCGCCGCCGCCCTCCATTCATTACAAAGAAAAAAAAAAAGGAACAACAACCTCCACCCCTCTTTGTAAAAGAACGACGGCCCCAGGAGGAGCAACAGCCACCCCCAGCAATCACGGGTTAAGCTCTTTTCCGGCCCCCCATTCATAAAAAAAGGAGCCTAGCGCATGCGCGCACGGGGTCGCTTGTGCCCACCCATTCATAGAATCGTGAGCGGCGCGCGTGCGCACTGGAGCTCTCTGCCCTCCCATTCATAAAAAAGCCATTTTCCCAGGCAAGGGTTGCAACATCGCCTCGGAGGCAGCGAGCAGAGCTGACAGCGCGGAGCTGGCGCTGCAGGGCTCAGGGAGCCTTACCGGCTCCTCTGACTGGCGTCTGCGACTTCAACAGCGACTGACCCACTCGGGTTCGGGGATTTACACAGACGTGGAGCGATGCTTGTGACTCTGCAGCTCCTCAAAGTAAGTCTACAGCCGGTTTGGGGAACCAAAAGTACCCCCCTCGATGCCGTGACGCGGCTCCCCTCGGGCTGGGGCCAGTGGTAGTGGTGCACTATTTCGATCCGCTTTGGTGTCCCTTTCCTCGGTCAGCGCCTACTCGGGTCCCTTGCGGTACGCCGCAGCTACCAGGCGCGCCCGGCCGGCACGGCTCTGGGGGTGTTCACAGCCTGTTACTGCCGTTTTCGACCCCGGGCATTGCCAAGCAGGGCTTCCGCGCCCTGTGCGACTCTGGAAGCCCTGTGGGTGTCAGGGGAGTTTGCCTCTGGCCTGGCCTCTTTTGCCACCACTCTCTGTGAGCGCTGGAACCCGCAGCCCCGGGCTCGCTCTGGAGCGACCGCTTGGGACTGGGGGGCGCCCTAGGTTTAGGCAGCTCGCCCACCTCCGGGCTTCGTGCCCACGGTGCCAGCTCTGCCGTGGGTCTTCCCAGCCCGCCTTAGCGGCCTATGCTCGACGTAGCTTTTTCTTTCTTGGTTCCGAGCCGTGGCGGACAAGGTTTCCTATCCTTATGCTTCCCTGCTGGATGGTCAGCGTGGGGCCAGCCAAGGACTGAGCTTTTCTGCTCCCTCTCCTTGGCGAGGAGGTTCCAGGCCGTCTGACCTTTGCTCCGCTGCCTCATTTTATGCTGTACAACTGCCTTGCTTCGCTTCTTCTGGGCCTGAGGCTCCTTAGCCACCCGGTGCCCCCCTATTCTCAGACATCGATCTTTGCCAAGCCCCAGGGCCCCTGGGCCTCTCACTGAGGCTGTGGTGGGGGCTGAAGGTGCGTTTACATAACGCCGGGCGTGTGGGAGCTGGAGGAAGAGGTTGCGTGCGTAGGAGAGATAAGGTGCCCACTTTCCCTCCTTGTTGGTACCAGATTTGACAACACCGAGAATAGAGGATAAAGACGGTATGTTCTGAAAAACTCTCGGAGTCGCCAGGGCCACGGGGGCATTGAGGAGGGTAAGGGGGAGGACGGGCTTGGCCAACCCGGGCAGCTGGAGCTTGGCTCCATCACTGGGTCCACGGCTGTGCCCAATTCCCTCTCCAAGCAGACGATCAAAAAGCATTTACAGTAGCTGCTCTTGGGCAAGAAGACGGTTTCTCAATTCTTTTGATTGGGGGCTGGGGGTTGTGAGCAAAAGAGGCAAGAGGCAGAAAGATGGTTATATATGACTTGGAAGGGCTGAGGGATGGAGTTCTAGGCGACCTGGACTGGAGGGGATTGCATGCTGAGTCGAGGGGAGAGCTGCTGGCTGGGCATCCATATTGTCAGGCCTGACTCGGGGCAGAAGGCCTCCTACTGCGCAGAGGCTTCACAGAACCCGGCGATGCTACAAGAAAAAGATAGACTCCTTGGGGTCCTCAGACTCAGTGGCAGTCCCCTCTTCAGTGTCTCCAAACCAGTGGCGTGATTCCCCCATTTTCAGGAGAGGGAAGAGAAACCTGTGGAGGGCAGGATCCCTGCACATCTCCTCTGTTAGCTGACCAGCGCTGCAACCTTCCTGACAGGCCTCTATGCCGGTACAGAGCTGGAAGGTGAGACCTAGTAGCGGTTGGGAAATAGGGGTTTATCTATCTCTTAATAAGTTCCGTCTGGCCTAAGGCCCTACCCAATATTGCACTGCTGGATTTCACAATGTTTAGAGTTCTCCGGATCTTCACACAAATGGAGCATAAACATCTGACATTTTCTGCTTCTAACCCTGCTCTAGTGGCATGTGGAAGTGAATGGTGGATCCAAAGGAAAGGACTGCAGTTGCTCAGGCTCTTTCTCTGAAAGAAGAAAGTTGTAGGGTTGACACGCCTGAGTTTGAATTTCCTCTTTTGGTACTTCTTTGAGAGGAGGGTCCCGTGGTTCCAGGGAAATCCTCACCAGGCTGGAGGAGATTGCTGACCTCTATATGGACAACTAGTTGGAGGGAGCTTTAGTAACATCCCTTGATTATATTCCATCTGAAATTTTTAGACCTAAGTTCAAGAGTCACTTTCCTTCTCCTGGGATGTCCCAGCCCTCCTGTTGGGTCCCACGACCTTTCCCACATTTCTTTTTGAAATGGTAGCCTCAACCACAGCTTTGGTTCAGTCTGGTGGGAGGAGACAGACAGCACATAGACTGGATCCATTCGGGGGAAGGTGGGAGGCTGGGCATTTGTGGTCCTTTTTGCCTGTATCTCATTCCAGAATTGGCAATTTGGAAATCACCCTTTGCCCAGTTCATACCTCTTTTTCACTACCTTGCAAACTTAGCACTATATGTGCCCAGGGGTTTGGCTGACTTTCTAAAACAACAGAAAACAAATGAAGGCAAATCACAAAACCCATGAACATGTTCTTAAGTGGCTTTTGAAATGTGTTACTCTGGGGTTTTAACCTCTTTGGATCATACATAAGGGCTTTAAATTCCACTTTCTGCTGTCAAGTGTCCCTTAATGTGGTATCTTTCTGCCCTGTTTTTGGATTTATATAGCATTTTTAAATTAATTTACTTTTGAGACGTGGACTCCTTATCTAGTCCTGGTTGGCTTCAAAGTCACACAGAGACCCTCCTGCCTTTGCCTCCCAAGTGCTGGGATTAAAGACTTATGTAGCTGGACTCAGCTAACATTTTTCTTCAATTCATGCCTGTTAGACATGGCCTGGGTGTTCAAGGTGGCCTAAGGAAAAAAGAGCCCTCTTTTGAGTTTAATTGGGTTCTGAATCTAGGGTGTCTGTCCTCTGGAACCAAGGAAGGAGTTCCATGTGCCTAGATGAGGGAGAGTTCCTGCCATTTGACTTAGTCTACTAGAATATTTGATGCTTGGGTAGTAGACTCAACAGGATCTGTTGTTTGCTAGCTTGTTTGCTTGTTTTGAAACAAGGTCTTGTCCTATAGGCACATGCTAATCCTGAATTATTTGGGGGTGGGGGGAGGTTCAAGACACAGGGTTTCTCTGTGTAGCCCTGGCTGTCCTAGAATTCACTTTGTAGATAAGGCTGGCCTCGGAACTCAGAAATCCGTCTGCCCCACTGCTGGGCAATCCTGAACTCTTTTTGTTTATTTGGTTGGCTGGTTGGATTTTTTGAGACAGGGTTTCTCTGTGTAGCCCTGATTGTGCTGGAACTCACTTTGTGTAGACCAGGGCTGGTCTCAAACTCAGAAATCCAATCCCGAACTAGTAAAGGTTTTCTTGTTATTATTAATTACATATGTGGGTACTTCCATGTGAATGCAATTTCCCACAGAAACCAAAGGTGTTAGATCCCCTGGAGTTACTGGCAGTTATAAGCTTATAAGTTACTGCATGATGTTGGTGCTGGAAACCAAACTCGGCCCTCCTGATGAATACCAGTATGTGCTCTTAACCACCAAGGTGTCTCTCTGGCCTTGAGTTTCTAATTTTCCTGCCTTCTTTAATCCTGGGTGCTGGTTTTACAGATGTGCTATCTCCATGAGTTATGAGTTATTTATTTTGTTTTGGTTTTTGTTTAATTTTTTGAAACAAGGTCTTGGCTGGCCTGGAACTTCCTACGTAGACATTCTCGCCTCCAACTTGGAGCAGTCCTCCTGCCTCTGCCTCCTGAGTGTTGGTATTGTGAGCAGGTTCCACGGTTCCCATTTTAGTTACAACAGGTTTTTGTTTTGTTTTGGGTTTTTTTGTTGTTGTTGTTTTAATAAGAAGGATGGTAGGAAAGGAGAAGAATACAGCGCCTAGGTTTTTTGCAGAGAGACAATAACTAACACAGGGAAATTTTGGTCCTTTCAGACCAGGCTAGGGGGGTGGTAAGCATAGGACTTAATGGAGAACAAACTCTCCCAAGAGCCTGAGGGACCAGTAGAGCTGCTAATGAGTGGCTAGGACTGGGGTTCACTGTTAAAACTAGACCCTCCTCCCAGGAGTACAGGATTAAAGACATTTTGAATAAAAGGCACAGGAAGTACCTATCATGTAAAAGATAGGGTATTATTGGCTCTTAGGGAGCTGGGGCTACCCTGCAGATCCGGAGCAGCTGACTTAGTCGGAGAATGTATCCACGTATCCACGACATGTGGCCAGGCTTAAGAGGCCCTGCCGTTCAGCTGTGATGGGGTGGTTCTTACCAAGAAAGGGCCTCCAGTCTGGGAAGGAAGGGAAGGAAGCAAGGCGCTGTGGAGAGAGCACAGATGTTCTAGGTCTAGTGGAGGAGGGGAAGGGGCCCCCGGGGCAGGTGGCCACTTGTAGAAAGCCGTTTCCCTTGTCATTCTGTTTCCGGCTGGGAAAAGGGGAAGTCATTTCCTGTTCAATCCCAAGAGAGAGAGCTAAAAATCTATTGTCAGTCCTGTTTCTTGGTGGAGCTTAGGGAGACAATAAGGCCATCTTGATGACTTCTAAGAAGAAGCCTTCCAAGGTGCAGGGGTTTGCAGGCTTGGGGTCACGTGCTACGCTTTGACTTGGACCAGTAGTTCCTGAATACTGCTACTGGGGCTCCCTGAGCAGACTCCATTTATTCCCCTTCCTCTGTGACACGGCTTCTGATCCCTCTAAATGGAGTACTGGGCAGATAACAAGTACAGGGGTATCCATTCTGTAACCCAGAACTGGTTCCCCAGAAGCACGGAACTGGTTAAAACTACTCAAAATACAAGGCAAGAAGGGAAAAGGGCTGGAAACTGGTGATGGGACCAAGGACAGAGGACCACTGTTTGCTTTTGTGATCCTTTAACATGACCAGCTGTGAGCTCTAGTAAAAGTAGGAAGCTGGTGAGGGTGTGTCCACAGACAAATTCTGCTGCCTTTCTTCACTGGGCTGGTCTTCACAAATTGGCCTCCCCAGTAAGGCCCAGGGAGGGAAGTCCCTGGCTTTCCCTACCCCCTCTCTTAAGGGTCTTTCTAAAAGCAGTAAGTCATCATCTGCTTAATGAACTAAAGTGGGACAGTGTCACAAAGGACCAGGCATCCGAGTTGCAGAGGGGTGGGTGGGCTCTCGCAGCCAAACTCCTTTATTCTGAGTTGTTTAAAGGGTTAAACAACTCCCTGGGGAAGAACCCGCTAAGACTGAATGGGCCACAGAGAAACTGCGCATTCATTCAGAGCTTCTTGCCAGTTTGTCATTAGCTGACTCCGTGGATTTTAATGTACAGCCAGCAGGTTCCCCCAGCTTTTCCCAGCTCCCCTTCGTAAGGTAGGATGACCAGCTTGTGAGAACAGTTGACACGCCTCTTGACTCTTGCAGCCCGTGAGTCCACAGTTCCTTCCCCACAGGTACCTCTGGCAGCGATGGTCAAGACAGTCTGAGCTGCCAGACCAAGCCGGAAGATCAAGGGACTGTGATGGGAAAGGGAGTGGGGGTGGGGAGCTTGCTGATTCATCAGCCCTGGCCTCTAGTTTCCTTGAGTGGCTCTCCCATTCCCTCCCCTCTTCTTCCCTACACACCTGCACTGGAGACTGTCATCAGAGGTGCCTCAGGAACTCCCCCTTCCCCCAAAGCTTAGCTTAATGGGGGAGAGGGGAGGGAGTCCCCTATCACCCCAGTATTTCCTTTTCCTTTAAGGGCTGTTTTACAGTGAAACTCTGTGAGGCCATCTGCGTAAAGACACCCTTCACAAAGTAAAAGACCAAATTGAATTTTAGCCAAAATTTAGCCAAAAAGACTAAATTGAAATTTTTAGCTAGCAGTCAGTGACAAATGCCCTTTCTGTAGTCATTGATCTGCTGGCTGGGTTACTGGACCTCTTCTCTCTACCTCCACTCACACCCTAGGGCTGGTGGCTTAATGGGGGAGGGAGGGGTGGTTACTGAAGGGTCCATGGCTAGGAAAATGATGGGTGCTTGTGCACTTTCCCATGCATCACCTCGGGTAGAGAAAGCTTCCATGAGTTATGGTCAGCTAAGGCTCTGAGACTTCAGCCACAGGGTCACATGACTGCACAGAAATGAATCCTACCCGATCACTCGCTCTACCCATGACCCTTTGGGCTTTAAAGTGCCTTTTCCCTCTCTCGTGTGTGTGCATGTGCACTTAGGTGTTGTCTTCCCCAATGGTTCTCCATCTATATTTATGCGTGTTAGTATGAATGTATGTATACCACACGTATACCTGATGTTCTTGGAGGCCAGAAGAGGGTGTCAGATTTTCCCTAGAATGAGAAATATACATGATTGAGAGCCACCATGCAGGTGCTGGTGGCTAAACCAGGGTCTTCTTCAAGAACAGCAAGTGCTCTTTTTTGTTGTTGTTGTTGTTGTTCTTGGTTTTTGTTCTTTTCGAGACAGGGTTTCTCTGTGTATCCCTGGCTGCCCTGGAACTCACTCTGTAGACCAGGCTGACCTCGAACTCAGAAATCCGCCTGCCTCTGCCTCCCAAGTGCTGGGATTAAAGGCATGCGCCACCGCTGCCCAGCAAGTGCTCTTAATTAGCTAATTAGCTAACTGTGTTCCTCCAGTCCCTCTGCCTTATCATTGGACCTAGGGATGGGATCTTTCATTAAACTCATTGATAATCTAGTGGTGTGACTGGCCACTGAGGTATGGCGCTTCTCTTGTCTTCACTACACTTTGGGTTACAGATCTGACCAAACTGTGCTTTAGGGACCAGAACTTAGGTCCTCCCCTTGCATGATAAGCACTCTGCTGACCAGCCACCTCCCTAGCCCTTTCTAACTCCAGAATGGGCACCATCCCCTAAGGTAACAACGGCGAAGAGTAAATGAGGGAATACATGACCAGGTGCAGCAGAAGGCCTGGCACCAGGAAGAGTTCCATAAATATTACCTCCTTCTAATAATTAACAATTATCATTAATATTAGTTGGTTGAGGGGAGGCATGCCTCATACAGCTGTGAGGCACTAAGTGCAGGGTTGACGTCAGAAATCTTCCAAATTGACCATCAAGCTCTTCCCCAACAGCTCACTGAGGCAGAGCCTCCTGTCCCATGTATCTTGTATAATTCTCTTCCTTGGAGTAGAAGTAGAGGTGCAGGTGGAAGTGTCCCAGGCCGGAGATGACTGATCTTGGAGAAAGAACTCAGACCTGGAAGGGGGCGGGGAATTGCCAGGCCAGGGAGTAGATTAGGGTTGTGCTGAGGGGTTGTCTGGTTGGCAGTTTAGGAAGTTGTTTGTCTTTCTCAGCCACCTCAGTTCAGCAGAGGCTCTCAGAGGCTGGCTAGGGCAGGCCTAAGCAAGTGTGAGCCAGCCATCGAGGGTTTACTGTGATGCTGGCTGGAAGAGTTGAAGGTTATGGTAGGGAGATGCCGGGTTTTTTTGTTTTTTTTTTTTTGAACATGCCTTCTGGAACCAAATGTCAGATGCTGCGTGTCCTGAGAGAGCTGAATCACTGGGGGCCAAGATCCCACACTCTCTCAAGGCCGGTGTGGCCTAGACTGTCGCCCAGATGTTGACAGCTGCCTCTGGAGCCTGTGGATGGCAGTATCCTCCCTGCCTCCAGTGGCTGCTCCAAACTGGTTTCCTGGCTTTCTCGCATGGCTTGGAGAGCCTGTCTGCTCACTGATTCCAGGGCCTGTGAAACAGCCTTCAAAGTTGCCTGTGCTTTTTGCTTCATCTAGAAGAAATGCAGCTGTTTTTTTTTTTTTTTTAAGTCTTGGTATCTTACTTGGGAAAGCAGAGTGGGGAAATCAGTCTGCCTCTGTGATGTTGGAGAATATCTCTCTCATCTTTCTCCTGCAGCTTGGTCAGCGCTGGGCTGGGTCCTGAAATTAAAACCTTAGCTACAAGGGCCAATACAGAGGCATTTTGTTGGCTCATGTTCCCAACCTGGGCTTTCTGGAATCAGAGGCTCATGTTGTCGTCCAAGGAGGAAGGTTCTGGCAGAGACACTTCTTGGCTGTCTTACCTGTGACACTTTATATTATGCAAAAGTTACATTTTTTTTTTCCTTTAACCAAAGATCCTGGAACTAGAACCTGGGGCTTCTAACTAGCTGGTCATTTGACCCCAAACTTAACATTTTCTAGAGGAAAGAAAGGTCTTGGGAACCTCCACAAGTGTGCTATCTGAAAGGTAGCATTCCTTAGAGATGCTCTCGGTAGATGGCTGCTTCTTCCAACCCTCACCACACCAGTTCCCTTGAAGCTGCCTTGACAAGAGAGTGCTCTTCAGTGGCAGGCCTGCCAAGTGGTTAAGACAAACTGACTCAAAGGTGATGCTCTGTGGCTGTGTACGATGGCTCACACCTGTGATCCTAGCCATTGGGAGGCTGAGGGAAGAGAACATCTGTGAGTTCAAGACTAGCCTGGGCTATTTATTACATAGTAAGTTTCAGACCAACCTAAGAGGTCATGTGAGACCTTGTCTCAATAAACAAACAGACCGTAAAAGTTCTGATTTCATTGAGAACTTTGGGGTCCCCTGTACCACCAGGTAGTTTTGAATTCAAGACAGACAGGGAAATAGTGTATGAAGGCCAGCGGTCAGTGAGTGGCCTTCGTGAAAGGGAACTGTCTGGTGGCTGAGCATCGAAGCTCGTAGAGAAGACTGTTTTTGTGTTTAGTGGCATAGATGATGCATAGACTGATGCTGTGGAAAGCCCTTATTTCATGTGGACTAGAAGCATCCAGGGAAGCACTTTAGCTACTTGTAACCAAACCCTCATCTCCGAGCCGGGGGCAGGCATAGGAGTGAGTTCTCTCAGCCCCCTCCCTCCATCACTACAACACTTTATCATAGTTTGAGCCTCGGGGAGCCAGGTGTCACTCTCCTGGGATACTGAGATGGTCCCAGCAAGTGGTTGGTAAACTAGAAACCTACCTCACATCCCTTGACAACACCTTTGATGCAAGATAAACTTAGAAGACAGGAACTGTCATTAACATCTTTTGAAAAGGCATTTACAGAAACACCACCCTTGACCCAGCCCAGAGTGTGTTGTCTTTCTGAGGACTCTCCTCTTCTTCATCTCCCCTCCCCCAATCCCTTGAAGTTCTTTGTGGAATCTTCCCACAGTGTAATCTTTCCTTTGGATTCCAAATTGTGTCTCCTTTGAGCAGAGGTCCCAGCCTTCTGCTGCTATTTCTTTAAATTGATCTCCATCCGAATTCCAAATGTAAAGGTCAGCAGGCAAGGAAATGGCACTTCTAATAGAAAACAATGTGCACTTTCTAAATTTGAACCAAGCCGTTTCCGCTCTTTGATTTAAGTGACTTCCTGGGGTTCCGTGTCAGGCACTGCAGTTGAATCTCTGGCCGGATGCCAACTTAAAATTGCACTCTCTCAGTGAAATTAGAAACTGATCCAGGGCTGGCTTAGCTATTCTAGTAAATAGCATTTAGTCTGAATGTTCAGCTCAGCACTTGAAAAATGGGTGATGTGAGTACCCCTTGAGAGGATTTCCCATGCAGGTTGCTGGGAGCTCACCTACCCAGGGGTTGGTGGCTGCTCTTGGAAGTGGGAGTAATAGGCTGATGTCCTGGGTGAGCAGGCATCAGATGCATCCCTTCCTTCTCAGGATCCAAAATGAAGGCTTTTGTTTATCCCGCTCATGAGCTCCCGGGAGCACACAGGAGCTGTTGTATTGACCACATACATGGTCCTCAGTGCCCAGAGCAGTCCCTGCAGGACTTGGAAGTGCTTACTTAGGAAATCAAAATGGGTTTCTTTTGAGGCAGTGATGAATAATTGTACTTTCTATGTACCCAGCTGTGTGCTAGGTACCAGGTGTACATTTTCTCATTTAATCCTTGCAAGAACCCCTTTAAAGACGCCCCAGTCCTCACTACGAGAGAGGCAGGTGAATCCCTGTGAATTCAAGGCCAGCCCAGGTATACACAGTGAGACTTTCCACCTGCCACCCCCCACTCCCCCCCCCAAAAAAAGGTACTCAGGGGAGTGAGATGACTTGTTCGATGGTGAACAGATGTTCATTCACAAGCCTGGGGACCTGAGTTCAATCATTATCATCATACATAAAGGTGGAAGGACAGAGAGAAAGGATTGTCCCCTAAGGGAAGTTTTGTCCCCTGACCCACATATACATTAAAAATAATTTAAGCCAGGCAGTGGTGGCACATGCCATTAATCCCAGCACTAAGGAGGCAGAGGCATCTGGATCTCTGAGTTCGAGGACAGCCAGGACTACATAGAAAACTTGTCTCACCCCCCCCACACACACACACACTCACACCCCTCATGTTAAAAGGAAGTTGTAACTTGTTTATAGTAATGCTGTTTTTGAGACAGACTTAGTCTGTAGCCCAGGCTAGTCACCCCTGCTTCCACTTTCCAAGTTCTGAGATTACCACTATGCCTGGTCCTCCCTCCCCTACCCCAACCAGGAGTGCTTATGACCAAAGCCAGAACCTGTGAAGAAAACCCTTTACCACCAAGTTGCACTTCAGCCCAGTAGATATAATTTCTTCCAGTATTGTTATCATTTTTAACCATTTAAGCCTTGGGAATTTCTAGGACCTTCATTGAAGCTTAATTAATGGGAATTAAGCTCCCATTTTATTTAGGCTCCTAAGGCCTCCTCTTAAGATTGAGGGGAGTGTAGTAACAGGCCATGTATTGATGCTCAGAATCCATTTTCTCCTTTTCCTTCCTCTCTTCCAGGACCCCTAGAAGCCTGTCCCTTGGTGCAGTTCAGGACCTCCAGCCTCATGGAGCCCCCGATTCCACAGAGCGGCGCCCCTTTGAATCCCAGCTCAGTCATGGTGCAGCCCCTCCTTGACAGCAGAGCGCCTCACAGCCGGCTCCAGCACCCACTCACCATCTTACCCATTGACCAGGTGAAGACCAGCCACGTGGAGAATGACTACATAGACAACCCTAGCCTGGCCCCTACTACGGGTCCCAAGCGGCCCCGGGGAGGGGCCCCAGAGCTGGCTCCCACACCTGCCCGCTGTGACCAGGATGTTACTCACCACTGGATCTCCTTCAGTGGTCGGCCCAGCTCTGTCAGCAGCAGCAGCAGCACTTCCTCCGACCAGAGGCTCCTAGATCACATGGCTCCACCACCCGTGGCTGAGCAGGCCTCACCCAGGGCAGTGCGCCTCCAGCCCAAGGTGGTCCACTGTAAGCCGCTGGACCTGAAGGGCCCGGCAGCTCCGCCAGAGCTAGACAAGCACTTCTTGCTGTGTGAGGCCTGTGGGAAGTGTAAGTGCAAGGAGTGTGCGTCCCCTCGGACGTTACCCTCCTGCTGGGTCTGCAACCAGGAGTGCCTGTGCTCAGCCCAGACCCTGGTCAACTATGGCACATGCATGTGTCTGGTGCAAGGTATCTTCTACCACTGTACTAATGAGGATGATGAGGGGTCTTGCGCTGACCATCCCTGCTCGTGCTCCGGCTCCAACTGCTGCGCCCGCTGGTCCTTCATGGGCGCTCTCTCTCTGGTGCTGCCCTGTCTGCTGTGCTATCTGCCGGCCACAGGCTGCGTTAAGCTGGCCCAGCGCGGCTATGACCGCCTGAGACGCCCCGGTTGCCGCTGCAAGCACACGAACAGCGTCATCTGTAAGGCAGCCAGCGGGGACAGCAAGGCTGCCAGGTCCGACAAGCCTTTCTGACACTTTGGATGAAAACGTGGTCCCTCCTGCCAGTCTCCCGAGGCTGACCTTGCTCTCCTAAGACCCTAGATTGAGAAGAAGAAACCGGCAGAGAACACTACTGCCTAGCCTTGATTCCCCCAAAAGGATGAAGATGCACTTTGGGGGGGAGGGTTCACAGTCTTGGAACTTTGTTAAACAACAGTGACAGCGTTGGGGTATGGTGGAAGGGGGCCAGTGTTCCTATTTCAGAAGATGGAAGACAGATGTGGACACAGAATCTGCACATTCAGCCACTCGATGGCCTTCCCAGCCCCTCTGCTCCCTCCCACTTTGCCATTCTCTCTGGCTCCTGATGGAGCCTTCTACCTGGGAGGAACAGCTAATGGGAGGCAAGATACCTCGAGGAAGACCCTCAGAGCCTTGACTTCTATCTTTGCCGCCGCCTCTGTCCATGCCTGTTGGCCTTGGCCTCTTGGGAAGGTGCACCTTAGCGATTCCTGCTGTATGCACTTGATGGGCCGAGAACAAAATCGCCGGTAAGCCGCCATCTCCCTGGAGCTGCAGGCTGGAGAAGGAACCACCTGGCAGTGTGTTCCTCCTAGCTTTCGATCGCTGACTTGGGGGTTGTCCGCTCATCGCACCATCCTCCAGTTCTTAACCGAGTCACAGACTGGCCTGCCTGCTATGTGTCCTGAGCTCTTTCTACTCAGGTTCTTTGTAGAAACTTGCTGGGTTCAGAACGCCAGGATGACACAAGCAAGACCAAATATCATTTTGCCAATGAGTCTGAGGCTGTGGTCTCTGGATCCAGCCATGATGTTTTTATATGTTTAATTAAACTAGATGCTATTGGTGTTTAAACAATAATAATACAACAACCTGCTTCCTTTTGGGCCACCCCCCCAGGAAGGGCTGATTTCAAATCTGGGGGCAAGCAACCTCAAAGGAACCTTTCCCCTGCACGTCAAGAATGGCAAAGAAGAGGCTGTATCTCCCATTGGCAGAATGACAGTTGAGCCGAACTAGGGTTGGGTTTTCTTCTGATTCTGCTGCTTGCTGTCGTAGCCTTTTGTGTATAGTGATGCGTCTGTCTTTATGTAAATAGAGAGATGACAGAGTCTATCTTAGTGTTAGGATGGCCCCCGGTGGGGAAGTCAGAAGGTGCCAGAGAGGGTGGGGAACGATTCTCCAGGGGCTGCTGGGTTTGAGCCCCACTTTTTGTGTGCAGCACACACCCCCCTCCCAACAGCCCCCAAAGACGTAGCAACTCTTTCTCTCACGGTGCTAAAGGACTCAGAAAGCGCAGCACGTCCAGTGGGTAGGTACTTGTTGCATGCAAAAAGCTGTCATGTCTCTGGTCCTTGCCCCAGCTGTTGTGGTTTTTTTTTTTGTTTGTTTTGTTTTGTTTTTTGTTTTTGTTTTGTTTTGTTTTGTTTTGGTTTTTTGGTTTGGTTTGGTTTTTTTTTTCTTCTTTGTGTGGTATTTTGTCCCCATCCCTGCCTCTAATTCAAGAAATAGCCTGGGTTGGAAGAGGTACCCCAGGTAAAATTGGGAGAGCATTAGGCAAAAATCATGTGGAGTATTTCTGGTTCTTTTGTGTGAGCTGCCCCCAGGGAGGAGGCAGGGAGCTGAGAGTGGAGTGTACCTATTGCTCTTTTCTCAAGGATTCATACACCCACCCCCCACTCCCACCTTGGAAGCTACTAGTTGTAGTAGTAACACCATATGATTTAATTGTTACCATAGGTATTTATTGGTTGGAGGAAGGTAGGGTTTTATTTTCAGCTTTATTTATGTAACATTTACTGGCTTGTAAAAGGCAAGTATAAAAATCCTGCATCTTCATCGTCTATAGCTAATCCATACATATACCTGCCCGTGCCACAATTGCAGTGTTCTTGCACAGATCGGAAGGAAAGATAGAAGACAAACCCTGAGATCAGCAAACCACTTAACACTAGTTGAATGTATTAGAAGCTTTCTGAAGGGGCTGGAGATGTTTTCCTCAGATATGAGGTATGTTGGAGGGAACCCCCCCCCAAAAAAAAACAATAGCGCACATGTGCACTCTTTCTGAGAAGCCTGGGAGCTGGGCGCTTTGCCCGGGGTCCCTCCCACAATTTATCTCCACAGGACAGCTGACCCAGTGGCAAGTTGCACTTTGGTGATCTTGGTCTGCCCACTTCATGTGGACAGTTGAGCTACATAAGCCGTTTATGTGCACATGCACACGTGACACTCACATGCACAGACCCTCTACCACACAGACCCTGTTACCTGGCAACTCCTTCCAAACCTTAACTTTGTGTACATAGCTGTAAACACGGATTTGGGGGGGGGGTTGGTTTGCTTCCCCACCCCAGCACCCCCTTGTTTTGGCTTGGGAATGATGTCTACAGAACTCCCCCCCACTACATCCCCCAGAAGTTACTTTGGGACCCACTTGCTCAGTGGTAAGCGAAGGGGTGAAGAAAGCATCCTTTCTCCTCTGTTCTGTTGTTTTTCTCTGGCTTCTTGGCAAACAACTACACATGGGGGATGCAAACACACACACAAAAAGGGGTAGTTTGTTTATAGGGCCCCCATGCCCCTTCCCAGGTTAGTCAACAGGCATTGAGAGTACAGGCTCTCACAACCATCACATTTCAAATGTAGCTGTTTCTGACTCGTTTGCTAGCGTTTGCAGCTTGCTTGGCTGAGTTACATCACTTCAAGAGTGCCAGCTGGTTCCCACTTCTAGACCTGGGGTGGGTGTCAGTTGTGCCTGGAGCCAAGGATGGCATCCAAGGTACCTTGGCTACTTGGTTTCCCCATTGTAGGGAAAGGCTTGTAAGCGCACTAGGGGCGGAGTCTAGGCTAGCAACACCTTCCAAGGTACCGGGAAAGCTCCTCAAGGCAGGTGAAGGGAGTAGAGAGCAGCCCTTGCTGTCGGGCCCTTCTTAGCCGCTGGGAGGCATCCTTGTGATTGTGATAGGCTCTTTGAGCTAGTGTAGTCTGCATCGATGGGGTCCAGCTGGATCACAACGCCAAGGGGGACAATACGTACCAAGTTGGTCAGGGCCAGAACCCAGGTACCCATCACTCTGATGCAGCTTGGTCTCCAGTGCTGCTCCAAGAAGTGGCTGAAGTGTGTGGGCAGCACAAATTTGCACTGTACAATTTACTAGAACATCCGGGGCTCCCCTGGCCTCCTGGTGTATGCATTTGGTGAGTAGCTCCACGCCCTCCCCGCTCTGTAATGGTGGATGTTGATCCTGTGTTTCCATTTTGATTGTGGGTGACTGCTGTTTCTTAGCTTGCTTTTCTCTTGTGTCCTGTGGTTGATTTCCTGTTAGCAGTAGAGCTGTGCCCAGTGCCCCACTTCACCACATTCCTGTGTTCTCTGTAGCCCCCCAGTTCATCCCGCCACAAAAGTTACCACAGAAGGTTTCCTTTGTAAAAAATATTTATTTTGAAGCTCTATTTTAATAGTATTTATTTTAGAAAGTCTACTATTGTAAGAGTTCTTCTGTTTGTGAAGAAAACAAGTTAAAAACTGAATGTACTGATCTAGAAGATATCTATAAATATATATTGTTAAATATACACATGGCTGCCATTCTCTTCCTGTGTCGTGTTCAGTTGCCTGACATCCTCACCCAGCAGAATTTCCACACTCTAAGCCACATGAGCATGGGCAGGCACACAATGGGCTGGGCATCATCTAGACTGGGAAGACCCTCATCCTACCTCTAGAATAATGGGAAAGCTACTGAAGAATTTTGCACTTCATACTGAAGCCATCTGCTGCCATGTGATACAAAATCCTGGGTCCCCTGTCCCCTTACACAGGGTGTCTGGGCTTCGGAGTTAAATTCTTGTTCTTGCTAGCCCAGGATGGCACTAAAAGTGTGTGTTGACTGGCCTGGCCTGGCCATTGTGTGTTCTAGTCATAGATGGGCAAAAAAGTTTCTGAAGTAAGAAAATCTACAGGCTGGGAAAAGGAAGGACAAGATTTTGGTCCTGATGCTGCAAGATCTATAGACTTCAAGAAGTCGAACAGTAGAGCTTTTAGAGCTCCAGCAGGTTTTTAATGGACTAAAGAGACCTCAAACAAAGGTCTTGACCTCTTAAGGCCTCTTGTCCACTGAATAGCTTCTCAGACTCAAAAGATCTGCCTACCTCTACATCGTGTGTTTTGGGGTGACAGACAGGTACTACCATGCTTGGCTCTGTTGCCTTC
The DNA here is from genome assembly GCF_008632895.1 of Mastomys coucha. Classification (NCBI taxonomy): domain Eukaryota; kingdom Metazoa; phylum Chordata; class Mammalia; order Rodentia; family Muridae; genus Mastomys; species Mastomys coucha. Next base: position 34,639,644 of record NW_022196895.1, on the reverse strand, counting down.
TCTTGGTCACTAGTGGCATCATTAGGCTCCTTAGGATTCAATCTTGTTCCTCTCTGAAGTGTTGGAACACAAGATTAAGGATCTCCTGGTCCCACTCTTTGATTTTTTTCAAGACAGGATTTCTCTGTAGTTTTGCCTGTCCTGAAACTCTAGACCATGCTGGCCTTGAATTCACAAAGATCAGCCTGCCTTTGCCTCTGAGTGCTGGGATTAAAAGCATGTGCCACCCACCACATGACCCCCTGGTCCCATTCTATAGTGAAGAAGAGTCTTGAGCCCTTGCTGTTTTCTGGCCATGTGACCTTTGCCTGTCCTGCGTTGACCCCTCAGGTTCACTCATAGGTTGGTGGGTTGGGTTTACATTTTAATTCTGGGGGTTTTAGAGGTTAAGAACAAACACCCCTCTTGAGTTGCCTCCGTGAAGGTCCACGCACACAAACGAGGTGGAGGAAGACAAGAATACCCATAGGGGAAATCTATAACCGCTATCCTTGTCTTCCTTGTATGGCTTTGTGCCTTAGTTACCCAGTACAGGTGTCTTTAGGGTGACCCCAAAGGTCAGCATTTGCTGAGTGACGTTTTGCCTGATGCTGTTTGCTTTAGAGATGTGGAAATGGAAGTTAGGGGGAAACACTGCACATACAGAATGTTAAATAAATAAATAAATAAATAAATTGAGGGCTGGAGAGATGGCTCAGCGGTTAAGAGCACTAACTGCTCTTCCAGAGGTCATGAGTTCAAATCCCAGCAACCACATGGTGGGTCACCACCATGTCTAATGAGATCTGATGCCCCCTTCTGGTGTGTCTGAAGACAGCTACCGTATACTTAGATAATAAATAAATACATCGCCGGGCGGTTAGTGGTGCACGCCTTTAATCCCCGCACTTGGGAGGCAGAGGCAGGCGGATTTCTGAGCTTGAGGCCAGCCTGGTCTACAGAGTGAGTTCCAGGACAGCCAGGGCTACACAGAGAAACCCTGTCTCAATAAGTAAATAAATAAATAAATACATCTTTAATTTTTAAAAAAAGTAAATTGAGGGTTCAGTAGCTGGACTTGGGGAAGTTCATCATGAAGAAGCTTCAAAGTGACCAAAAGAGAAGCTGTATCCACCCTCTTCCTGTCTGAAACCACATGGTGCTCTTCAAAGAAGGAATGGGCTGGGCCTCGGGGCTGTAGCTCAGTGCTAAGTACTGACCCAGCCTGAGCAAGGGCCTGAGTTCAATCTCCAGCGCTGCCCCACCCCCAATCCCAAAGGGCTTGGCTTGGTGGGGGCAACTCTGATTAGATAGAACATACCCTGTACCTCTGCAGCCTTGTCCGCTGGTTTAGAGTCCCCAGTGCTCTACCCAGCCTAGGTAACTAATAGCTTGAAGTGAATCTAGCTTTCCAAAGAAAGCATGAACCCCCAGAACGACCCAGGCAGCCTGCCCTACACTGGAGGTGCTGCCAGATGAAAGCCGGGGAGGACATGTTTAAGAGACCTGAAGTTTATTCATCGGAACTTTAATAAAACAATATGTCCATGGCCCGAGGCAGGTATAATTTTCATAATTTATGGGTCTCTGAGACAGGAAGAGAGCTCAGGGTTTTATTGTGTTTCGCACGATAAATGGCATTCCAATTGTCTGCCCGGTGTTCTTTAAGGCCTCTCGTCTGGCGGCAGTGTGGGCCTTCTGGAGCCCACCTGGGCCCGGAGGCCAGAGGCAAGGGCTAATTATGGATGCATCTGGATGCATTAAGCAGGAGATGACTGAAAAACTCCCTGGGCTCTACTTCCTATGCCCACACGTGTGCTAACAGTAACTGCTGCAAGCTGAGAGTCGCACTCCTCGCCCCTCCCACCCGCGTTCTCCCCATCCTCTCTCTGCTGGACCGGGAGAATCTAAGGAGGTAACTTAGGGCTCGGCATTAAAGAGCCAGCCAGCTACACCGCAAAGAACTCCTGGTGAGTTTCAGATTGGAACGACTATTGGGAAAGTCTGTAGACTGCTACGGAGCGTCAAGGGTAACAGGCCAAGTGGCCTTACAGGATACTGCAGAGAGCGTCACTTGGGAGCACGGATGGGAACATTACTGTTTACAATCTTGAACATGCCGTTAGTCCCAGCACCCGAGGCAGAAATCGGCAGATCTCTGGGAGTTTGACATCAGCTTGGTCCTCAGATCTAGTTCCAAGACAGCCATGGCTACACAAAGAAACGCTGTCCCCGCCCCCCCCAAAAAAAAAACAGAAAAGAAAATAAAAAAAGAAAGTGTCACACACTAGGTAGCTGATATTTGAGTATTTAGTTCGTGTCCTTGTTATTCTGTGGCAGTTAACCCTTAGTTTCAGCTGGAGGGAGTCCCCTAAAGCCAGCTTCACTATACATACCAACTTCTGTCACCTTCTGCCATCTGCCCTTCAAAGCTTTCCTCCAGGGTGATGAAGATGGCTGTGTGAATGTCAGCGCCAAGTTCCTGGTTTCATATTTTTCCCTCAAGGAAAAAAAAAAAAAATTCCGATTGCCTCAGCCTCCCTGGCAGAGTAAGCCAGTTAAAAGTAAAAGGAGCCGCCTCTCATTTCAACCACAGGTAGTAAAGAGACTTCCAGTGGGCAACTGCCACCTGACTGGCTGTCTTCTTCTGTCACAGCCGCTGAGCGGTGTGTGGGAAAGGACTGTTGGTGAACGTGATGCTACTGCTGAACATGTTTCTGAGCTTGCATAAGCACTCTGTGGTGCGGGCCCGGGACACACCACACCACACCACACCACACCACACCACACCCGTGTTCGTGGTCATTGGTCCTGAGTTCAATTCCCAGGACCTATGTAAAGGTGGTAGAGCCGGGCGGTGGTGGCGCACGCCTTTAATCCCAGCACTTGGGAGGCAGAGACAGGATTTCTGAGTTCGAGGCCAGCCTGGTCTACAGAGTGAGTTCCAGGACAGCCAGGGCTATACAGAGAAACCCTGTCTGGAACCTCCCCCCCCCAAAAAAAGATGGTAGAGAGAAGTAACACCACAAAATTGTCCTCTGACCTCTACATATGGGCCATGGCTTGGACGTCTTCCAAGGCACACATTAATAATGAAAAGCTCAGCCAGGTACCGTGTCTCATGCCTTTAAATCCAGCATCCAGGAGGCAGAGGAATCTCTGAATTGGAGCTCAGCCTGGTATACAAAGTGAGAAGCCAGGGCCTACGAAGAGAAACTCTGTACCGCCCCCCCATCCCCCCAAAAAAACCTAATTAGTTAAGAATTTCAAAATGGCTGGGCGGTGGTGGCGCACACCTTTTTTTTTTTTTTTTTTTTTTTTTTTTTTTTTTTTTGAGACAGGGTTTCTCTGTGTATCCCTGGCTGTCCTGGAACTTACTCTGTAGACCTGGCTGGCCTCGAACTCAGAAATCCACCTGCCTCTGCCTCCCAGTGGCACAGGCCTTTAATCCCAGCATTTGGGAGGCAGAGGCAGGCGGATTTCTGAGTTGGAGGACAGCCTGGTAGACTCTGTAGAGTGAGTTCCAGGACAGCCAGGGCTATACAGAGAAACCTTGTCTCGAAAAAACAAACAAACAAACAAACAAAAAAAATTAGAGGCTGAGGAGGTGGCTTGTCTGTTTAAGAGCACTGGCTGCTCTTTCAATGAACCCGAGTTCAAGTCTCTGCACCCACACAAATCAGCTCACAACAGGGCGTTAACTCCAGTTCCAGGGGATCCTGCGCCATCTTCTGGCCTCTGCAGGCACTGCACCCACACACTGCATAGACACGTATGCAGGCAAAACACCCATCACATAAGATAAAAAAAAAGGATATTTTAAGCCTTAATATTTTTTTTTTCAAAATAAAAAGGGGGTTAGAATAAAACAACAAACCTTCTGAGCTTCACTGAATTTAATATGAAAGACAGACTCTCAATGTTTGTAAGACACTGTACTGTGCCCAGCTTCTGCAGCCTGGCTGTGGCCTTCCAACCTGCTGAGGTGCTCTCTCTGCCTCTGCCCGATACCAGCTCTTGCTCCAGGGAGCGACGTTCCCCTCTTCTCCCAAGCTCCCACACATCTCTCGCCTGGCTCTGTTCATCTGTTTCAGCTTTCACCTGGAAGGCGTCCTCACCGAAGCCCCTCCACCTTTCCCTCAAGGTGTATATCCAATTTACACACATGTTCATTATTTACTGTCTTCCTCTCTCCAAGGGAGGTTTCATCCACTACCTTCTCTGCAGTTCTATATATTTTCTGGCTCCTTGGTTACCTGTGATTAAGCTCCATACATCCATGGCATGAACTTCAGTTTGCTTCACACCCCTCCCATTCCCGTTTCTCATCCTCCTTCCTCCCTGGCTAGATCCCTGCTTTTTAACAAGTCTGTTTCCTATTTCCGTGTCTTCCTCTTGTGTGTGACCCAGAGTTTGATTAGAGTTTCTTGCCCAACCATGGGTGGTTATCAATGGCTATACCGGTGAGGAAGATGAACCACCCCACCCACCCCACCCCACCCCACCAACTATTAATCACCAATAATTTCTCAGGCAGGAGCGCGGCTTCCACATTTTCCCTCTCATAACTGTCTTGGCAAACAACTTACCAGGCACCCATCCCTAGTTTTCCTTTGCTACCCAAGATTGTTCGATTCAGGCTGGTGAAATGGCTCAGCGGGTGAGAGCACTGACTGCTCTTCCAAAGGTCCTGAGTTCGGATCCTAGCAACCACATGGTGGCTCACAACCACCCATAATGAGATCTGACGCCCTCTTCTGGTGTGTCTGAAGACAGCTACAGTGTACTCATTTATAATAGTAATAAATTTTTGGCAACAAAACAAATATGTTAGCTAGTTCATTAGTCATTAAACCTAGAGACACCTACGTATACAAGGGAATACATCTTTTGTGTATGTTAAGCCATTTTCAGCTGGATTTTGTCACTTGGAACCATTCTAACTGATAAAACTAGTCCATTCTCTACTTCAAGATTTTTGGGGCCAGGTATGGTGGTGCACGCCTTCATCTCGGCACTTGCAATGCAGAGGTAGCCAAATCTCTGTGAGTTTGAAGCCAGCCTGATCTATATAGCAAGTGTGAGTATGTGAGCACGCTAGGGCACATGTGTGATCAGAGAACAACTGTAGGGGCCTGTTCTCTCCTTCCACCACACAGGTCCCCGAGGGTCAGCAAGCTTGGCCACAGCACCTCTCTCTGCCAAGCCATCTCACCCACAATCTCTATTTCCTTACAAAGCCAGTGTTTAGCAACAGCCTAGGGATGGAAAGAGCCTTTTAAAAATTACCTATAATCCCAGCATTTTGTAGGTTAAGATAGGAGGACCAGGAGCAACCTCTACAGCATATTGAGTTTAAGGCCAGGCAGGGTTAAATAATGCCTTGTCTCAAAAACAAACAAACAAACAAACAAAAAAGCAATTACTGTATTTCATCAAACACTATTAAATGTGCACAGCTTGTTATTTATGTCAACCATACTAAAATACAGTTATGGGAAAAGTCACCTGACTGTCTTCTCAACTGAACAAGGAATCCGTCGTCATTTCCAGCTCTTTTGGAGTGTCTCCTTGCAAGTGTGTCGTAAGTGGGTCAGTGATTGTGCACACAGCCATGCTCGCCTCTAGACAGCTGTCACAAAGTGTTCAGAACTTGGCTACTTGGCTGTTCCCATTGGTCGTGGTTATTTCCGCCTTCGAGTCTAAAGAACTAAGGAGGGATGTTTGGGCTTTTCAAACTATATACTAGTCTTTCTTTCTTTAAAATATCCCCATTTCCCTCAAAGACAGAGTGGAAAGGACAAAGAGCCACACTTCCCAAATCTTCCAAAGTTGATCACAGGGAATGTTGTCTCTAAAAATCAAATTTTTATTTTCTTTGTAATTCCAGGAAGAAGGGGGAGGGGAGTCAGATCTTAAATAGATCCCAAATTAGAAACAGTCCCCCCCCCCAAAGCTACACAGCCCAATGAGTCTTTCTCTTGCGGACTTTCAGTCTGGAACCCTGCCAAAAAATGTGAACAAGAATTCAACCCATTGTTACTTTAAATATCCTGTGTCACAGGCCATCTAGGAATGGCTAAGTATGGGAATTTTCCCTCTGAGGTCTGGGATAGAGATATAAATAACTCATTTGTTAGATCCAGTCTCCATCCTGCGTCCCCTCACTTCAGTGGCTTGAATAAGATTGTCTGGTAAATAATGGTCACCTTCAACGTGGCAGTGAGGCCGGCAGCATCTTCCATTAGGAGCATCCCCTGCTCTCTAAGATACCTTCTTGCAAGGCCAACTGGCAGTTGCTACTCCTCCAAGGTCACCCGAACTGCTCTTGCAAGTTTAATCTGGCTTGGACAACAGCCTATGGGCGGGCCTTCATTATTGTAGGGCAAGTTGACTTTTCTTTCTTTCTTTCTTTCCTTCTTTCTCTCTCTCTCTCTCTCTCTCTCTTTCTTTCTTTCTTTCTTCCCTTCCTTCTTTTCTTCCTTTCCTTTAAAATTTTTTCTTGTTTATTTATTTTAAAATAAGGTCTCATGTAGCAATGGCCAGCCTTAAACTCCTGATCTTTCTGCCTCTAGCCTGTAGGTGCTGGGATTCCAGGCATCTGTTAGCTTTGTGAGCTGTCACATCCGTGGACTAGCTAAGAAGAGAGAGCTGAATGACTGTCATTCCTATGAATTGGAACTGCCTACTGAGACAGTTTGCAGCAGTCCCCCTGGCCAGAGCACACAGCCTGGACAGAAACCTAGGAACTCTGCAGCCATATGGAAAACTCCTTAGGGAAAAGGGACCATATGGCTTACTCTCCCAGCACAGGATTGCCAAAGACCTATCACGGCGATCTTGTCCTAGAGTTGGGCTGAAGGGTCAACCCAGAGTCCTCACTACCATCTGATAAAGGATGACAGGAATTCCACAATCTTCAAAAGGACACACAGGAAGCACAAGCTCAGATCAAAGACAGAACAAAGGACTTGGGTAGGGCCTGAGTATTCCCCAGAATGCAGCTCACACACACAGCTGGTCACTCAGTGTTAACTAAGGGCCTAGAAATTACTAGCCACAGCCCAGGTTTTGGAAGCCATGTGGCAGGAGAGACCATTTCAGATAGGCCTTATAAGTGTAGAGGGAAAGAAGCAGATGAGAACTAAATAAGAAATGCCCAGAGGCTGGAGAGATGGCTTGGAAGTTCACAAGGGTTTTGTTCTGCAGAGGACCCAAGTTCTGTTCCCGCCTCCACGTCAGGGGGTTCTCAGTAGCTCTAAAGGACCAGATATCGTCTTCTGGCCTTCAAGGGCACCTGCACAAATGTGCACATCTATACACAGGATTGAGAATTTTAAAATGTAATCTTCAAAAAAAATTAAGAGATAGGTGTTCGGGACAATTTTTAGAGTGGAAGTGGTACAAAAACTTAAATTAAGCTACTGGATAGAGAGACTTCCCTGGCTATGCAGACCTCAGTGCTCTGAGAGGAAGGATGAAAAACCGGGAAAGAAAAGAGAGGGAGGAAAGGAAGGGATGGGGTGGGAGGGAGGGAAGGAAAGAAAGTTTGAGACCTGAACCTTCTTGTAAAGAAATGGTCTTCTCCAACAGGTCTTCTGTGACTGGATCCTTCCATACAGGAACACACACCACACACACACACCACACACAACACACACACACCATAAAAGGTGTTCAATGAAAAATCTGTATGAATGGCCCACCAAACACACAAGACCGAAGGGACAAGCCCAGGGTTTCTCTGAACTGGAAAAAAAAAAAAAATCCCTCCAGGGCAGAAGCCCGGGCAGGAAGGGACTGCAGAGCTCCTGGGAAGGCCCAGACAAATGGCCAAGATAGAGATCTTTAGGTGTCGTTCTCCTTCCTAATGATAGTGCTTCAGCTCCCAGCTTTAGCTGGGCTTCCTTTGACACTCCCAGCCCCCTATCTCCCCCAGGGACCACCAGGCTGGTGATATACAGACAAAGAAATGCCTGAGGTGGGGAAGGGTCAAGGGGAGTCGACCTGAAAGGTCAAGGCAGGAAGCTTCCCCTTGACCCCGGAGCACTAGGGGAATTGAAACTGCCACCTTTAGGTCAAAGCTGCCAAAACAAGGTTTAAAGTGTAAACACAACGTGAGAAGGTCACACAGCAACGGGGCCTCTCTCTCTCTCTCTCTGGAACCTAGGGGTTAGGTAGAGAGCCAGGAGGAGTCGCAATTCAAGGTTAGCCAGGGCAGCCCCTATTCCAAGAATGTGGGATAGATAGATACATAGCATTCTCCAGCCTGTTCATTTATTCTTGAAATGTGTCTTGTTTTGTTTGTTTGTTTGTTATTTTTTTAAACAATCCAGTCTGGGGCCGGAGAGATGACTCTGGTTAACAGCAGTAGCTCCTCTCCCAGAGGACCTGGGTTTGATTCCCAGTACCTACATGTTGTCTCATCAGGCCCTGGAGATCTGACGCCCCCTCTAGCCTCTGTAGGTTACTGTATGCATGTAGTACGGTGACATACATGCAGGCAAAACACCCATACACTTGGTTCGGTTTCGGACCCTGGGACCAGGGACTGAGGTGGATATTTTACATATCAGAGCAGACCTGGCCTCCAGGTCCTCCCAGCATCCCTCAGTCCATGCCTACCTGGCACATCCTGCCTCCAACCCTGAATTTACCAGCCCAAGAACTTCTGGTACCTTCCCCCAGAGGCTCTTCCCTGTATAATCCAGACATTATCCAAACATTCTCTCTCTCTGTCTCTGTCTGTCTGTCTGTCTCTTCCTCCACCCCTTTCTCTGTAGCCCTGGCTGGCCTGGAACTCACAGAAATCCACCTGCCTCTGCCTCTCTTGTGCTGGAATTAAAGGTGAGCATATCATGCTGGGCTCAATGCTCTTGATCCCAGCACTTGGGAAGCTGGTGGATCCCTGTGACTTCCAGGCCAAGCTGAGCAACATGGTGAGACTCTGCCTCAAAAATAGAAGCCTTGTGCTTACTCATTCTTGGCTTCTGAAGAATTATATGATATATATTCAGATAGGCCCAGAGTCTGACCTACTCAAACCACCTCTGTTAAAATAGGTCAGAATCTCACCTGTTAACAGTCCAGGACCCATCCTTTCTCTCCTACATCATTGCTGATGGTCTCCTTGCCGTGGCCTCCTTTGCCCTCACAGGTATCCTCTAGTCCATCGAAAGGGAACAAGGGCCATCTGCAGCCTGGTAGCCACGTGGAGGTGGCCTTGTCCCTCTGTCTATGCATCTGAGAAAGCAAGAGCTCTTTCCTCATGAAACAAGGTGAATGGAGCAGGCCTTGCTTCCCCAGGGCCCCATGTAGTCTCAGCACTAGGATTTGCTTGTGTCGTTCACCAAGCTTATTGTAACTGATGATTTAACGTTCCTTTCCAGAATTTATGCTGAAACTTAATCTCCAGCACGCATGGGGCCTTTAGGAGATGGCTGAGTCCTGAGGGTTCCATCCTCAAAAGTAGGAGTAAACCTTTTATAAAACAGGCTTCATACAGCATTTGCCTTTTTGCCCTCTGGTTCCTTCTACCTGTGAGATCACAGATTCTGCTGCGCCCCACCCCCAACCCCCAGCACATTTCTCATTTCTCATGGTACTATCTTGGAAGCTGAGCGAGTTTGGGCTTGGATTTTGAGCTTCCTCTCCAAGAGCTACGAGTACAATTTCCGTCGCTTACAAATCACCTTCACGGTATTTCTGTCACAGCAGCACACGTGGATAAGGTTCTCCTGCCTGGTCGCTGGTACTAGAAGCCAGATCATATGTGACATCTGGCAGAGCGATGCTCTGCTGAGCCAGCAGTGGTGGTGGTCACAGCGATAGCTTACATCTATGGTGTTCCTTGTATGGGTCAGGATGGGTACCAGAAGCTCGCAAAGGCAGACACATGAAGTATTGGGGGGTTTTGCTCCTTTATAGATAAACAGAGGCTTTTGAACAAACTGCCACCCAAATAGTAGGGGCTGAGGCTAGCGTTCAAGCTAACCTAACCGGAAGGAAGGAGTCAAACAATCAGTTTGACCTTACTATTTATTGGCTTAGCCAACCCTGGGCCCAAGGGGATTAGTGTACATTTGTGTGGAAAAAAGCAGGAGGGGGCTAATAAACTTGCAAATCGCCCATCCGATCCTCACCTCCCCCTGGCTCTAGCCTAAATAATACAATGGCAGTTAATTGTTTCCTGCTGGGACACTATCTCTTTAGCAATCAGGCACCCGGCCTGGGGTAGGAGAGCAGATCTCTTTTTCCTCCCGAGGTTGCCATTGTTCCCTTCTGGGTGAAGTTGGGGGTGGGAGATAAGAGCCCACGGGTTTCCTTGAGTCTCCACTTCCGACTACAACAAATTCCTGCAGTGCACGTTCAGCAGCAAAAAGCCACCTGTTGAATAAATCATGAAGCCCCGAGGAGCTCCGCCTCGGCCGCCACCCTGCTGCTATTTCAAAATTAGAAGGAAAAGAGAGGAGAAAAAAAAAAAAATTCCATCTCTGAACGCCACGCTGGGGGAAGTTTCCACTTGCCCTGAGTTTCAACCTCCTTCAGGGACAGGACCTGGTGCTGGCAGCACCCAGCCCAAAGTGGTTTGGATACAAACCCTGAGCCTGCCTGGCCCTTCCACCGGGGTCCTGCTGGCCAAAACCAGGTGCTGAAAATAAGTTTAACAGATCCTTGGAAAGGCATGGGGGACGACCCGGCCAATGCCAAGTGTGGGTGGTCCAAAGAACACACGCTTGCCAGGCAGCTTTGGGTTCAAATCCCACTTATGCTTAGATCCATCACTTGGCATTATTTCCTGATCTTCGAAAGAACCTCTCATGACTGGGCACGGGCGCTGTCATGGAGAAGATGATGGCCACAAGATGCCAGAGCTAAGGTCCTGGTAGACACCCTATAATAAGTTCCACTCCTGGAGGGGGAGCTGCCATAGTGACACACCCCCTCCTCTGGTATGAACCTGCTCTTGAGTCACTGTGCCCTGGGCCATAGGACTGTGGCTTCTCTGGGGAGCGAGAGTTACTTCCAAGTCCTTTTGGATTCATGGAATAGTATCACACTCATCCCCACACTGAGCACAATGCTAGACTTCATGGCCAGCAAGGAGAGATCTGGATTCGAAGCATGCTCCTGGACAAGAGGCAAAAGGTGTGGGGCAGGAAAGTGCCTATGGGTAATGGGCAAGGAGCCTGGAAGTCCTTTGTGTCAAAGGATGGAAAAAGACCCATGGGCCTCCCATCTTTGTTACGGGTCTGTCATAGGCCTATTGGCTTTCCTAGTATGCTTTGCATGGCGCTAGACCATTTGACTCATTCCACACCATTGAAAACCGAGCCAGCCTGCTCAGTTTCCCCTTGAGTGCCTCTTTCAAAGCCACCATCAGTATCTAGTTCTGTTTCCTTTGAGCCTGTCCCTGAGCCTTTTCTCATAGCTTACAAGGAGACCCACCTCATTGGAAAAGTCTAAGAGCCTAAATAGAACCCGTAGGGAGGACTGGGGCAGAGGATATCAGTTAGTAAAATGCAGGAGGACCCAAGTTTGATCCCCCAAACCACATTACAAACAACCCCCCAGCAGCACAACCCTGACTCCGGCACTACGGAGGAGACAGAGGCCAATCCCTGCAGTCAGTCAGCCAGCCTAGCCTACTCCAGCAAGTTCTGGGCTGGTTCCACATCTTTCCCAGTGCCGCCTTTCCCCCACAAAATAAAACAGACTGAGTAGCAGCACTATCCTCTGGTTTGCACGTACCCAAGGTACAAGCACGGGCTCTGAGAATGAGAAGCCATTTCTATATGAAGAGAAACTAATTTGCTGCCTCCACATGCCAGATTCACTCTGCTGTCACACAGAGCCACCACTCAGGATAAAAGCCGAGTCAGCGTGGTCGAAGCGTCAGATTCCCACCTGACCTGCCCCGCTGCCCATCATCTCCTTCCTGAGTCTGGGGAGGCCGCTGGCTTCCAAGGTAGCTGAATCCACAGTCTTAAAATTCACTCCTTTCCTGGAAAGGAACACATTTCAGGATTAAGCAATCAGGAGGTCATAAAATGCAGAGGAAGTGAAGCATCCCGCCATTGTAGGAACCCGCCATCAAGGAAAGTAATGTGTCTGTAGGTCTGTCTGCCTTTGGGGGAAATGGGCCATAAATCGCTCTCTTAAGGGCTGGTGTAAGGGTACAAGTTATTTCTAAAAAGAAGGCCTTGGGCTTTTGAACTCTTTAAAGAGGCAATAGCTTTTTACCTAGGTGAGCCGGCGGCGTGTTATCAGGAGCGCAAACAAATCCCCCGGCACCCAGCTGGGAGAGTGAGCCCTGCCGCCAGGCCCAGCCACTGGGCGGAAGTTCCCCTGCTGTGTTCCCAGGCTCCCTTAAAACAGAGTGCACTGTCCTGCCCCACACACCCCGTGCTCACTGAGCATGCTCAGATCAATTCCACCCCCGAGGATCGCAGGACTTTTAAGAATAGGTAGGATACAGAAGCGTGATCCCTGGTTACTGTTCCTTGAGGTCAGCGTGAATGCCTTTGCCTTTCCTGTTCCTACCACCTTGGACATTCTCTCTCTGGTTCTGTCGCTTCACGCCCGGAGAGTCCCCTGACCACCCTGGGATCTCAACACACAGTACTCAAATGTACTTGCTTATTTTTGGCGCTGGGGACTGGGCCCTAGGGCCTTACTTGCGCTAATCACTGGAGCATGTACCCGGCTCTCAATTTTGTTTTCTTTAAGGGACTTCCAGCTGTGTGAGATCAGGACCCTTAGCTCCAGAACCCATGTTAGTTTGTAGAAGGTAGGAGAGCACCCACCTCAGGGAGATTGGCAGGCCTAGCTAGAGCATCACTTCCAGGATAGAAGAGACCAGCCCAGGTCTCAGGCCAACTCTATCGGCCTGACTAGGAAAGACTTGGTATGTAGAGCGGGATACAGATCATTTTGACTGTAAAACTATCTCATCCGGAGTGGAGAGGAAAGGGGGTGAGGGTGGAGGGAAAGAGGTTATCTCCTGCAGGTTGTACATAGGTTCTGGGAATTGAACTCAGGTCCTGCCACTGCTGATACAGCCAAAACTTTCCCTACTGAGCCATCTCCCCGGCCCCTGGCGTTCTGTTATCTAAAGGGCCAACAAATACAGTAACTCCCCAGAAATGAGCAGACAGCTTCCCTGTGCAGGTCTGCTGGGCTCCCCTGCAAGCAGGATTTCTCTCTCCCTACCCGAAGCCTTTTGCATTCTTCATCCCAGTCACCCAGCACAGGATGTGTGGAATCCCATCACTGTCCGGAGAAGGAAGGATACTTACTCCTCGGGTCCCAGAGATTCAGTGCTTCAGTGAAGCAGGTGTTCATATACAGCTCTCTCATCCCCAAACCACAGACCTCAAATTCCAGAAGAAACCTCCACCACCCACCCCACCCCACTCCACACACCCACTCTCCTGCCAGACAGTGGTGCTAAACCTGTATTCTCAACCTGTATTATCTCATCGGAGGTGAGATCCTTATCTCATCTTAAGACAGGATCAGTGTTGCTGGGTTTTTTTCTTCTGCTTCAGGCTCCAATATAGCTACATAGCTTCTTTTTATTTAAAAGCTTTGTTCATTATGAGTTGTGGGGGGTGTTTTTTTGTCTTGTTTTGTTTGTTGGTTTTCCCCGACAAGGTTTCTCTGTGTAATTGCCCTGGCTGTCCTGGACTCGCTTTGTAGACCAGACTGGCCTTGAACTCACTGAGGTATAACTGCCTCTGTCTCCCGAGTGCTGGGATTAAAAGGCATGTGCCACCATGCCCAGCTTTGTTTTGTTTTGGTTTTGGTTTTGTTTTACATTGGCTCTGATTTTCTAAACATATTTCATTGAAATTATATTAATCATTTAAAAATTAATTTGTTTTTGTAGTACTAGATGTAGAACCTAGGTCAGTCGGTTGAACATGCTAGGCCAGTATTCTACCATTGAGCTACATTAAATCTACTTTTAAACATAAAACATCATTTGTTTGGAAACAGAGCCTTACTGTGTAGATAGAATTCACTATAATAGACCAAGGTGGGTGACGTCAAACTCACAGAGATCTCTCCACCTCTGCCTCCCACCTCATTGTACCACCCTACCAGCTAGAGCCTACGCTTAAAGACTGTGTACATTGTTCTGCAACATTGGTGACTCACAGTCAGGGACTTTCAACCTTGGTCCTGCCTTTCTCCCCTTTATCCTAAAAAGGGTTTGGATCTCCGACCCTCGCCCTTTGTTCTCTTTCTGCTTTCCTCCTGTCAGGATCCTGTCACCAAGCCTGTCTTTTCTGTGAAACCACCCCTCACCCGTTCCCCATCCTGGGATATCTCCTAGCTGAGTCTCCTAAGCCAGATGTGGATTCTCACTCTTTCTTCCTGTGCTGTCCATGGCATGTGGCCTGCCCTCGCCCGCAGAGCTGATTGCTGGGCTTGTCTTACTCAGTCATCCTAGGTGACTGCTGGAGAGGGTTCTGGTTCTCATGCCTTCCTGACTAGCCTGTGTGCTTGTTTTCTTCCAAGTCAGTATTCAGGAAGACTGAGTTTTAGGTCCAGGTAATGATAACCGTGCACACTCAGTACCCAGGTTGGCTGTGTTTAAATCCTGCCACTCATTAAATTCATGACTTTGGGCAAATTCCTCAACCTGTTTCCTCGAGTACAACATAGCGGTAATACTGGAAACCTTAATGGAATCTTCTAGGGCATTTGAGTCATAGAACCTGTTCACTGAATGCCAACCGTGATCATTAAGTCCTTAGTGAAGGTAGTAATTGTTGTTAGGAAAATTAATGTACTAGGCGTTTATGGGATATGTTAGGGAGTGTAGGTGCAGGTCACAGCCAACAGAGCTGAGTAGGCCGGAGAGGATAGAAGATGCAGGGGACAGCATGACAGGAGGTGAGTAGACATGGTGAGGTGAAGGCACTGCGCTCTCTCTTCTCTCTGTGATTCTGTCTCTGTCACTGTCTCTCTCTCTCTCTCTCTCTCTCTCTCTCTCTCTCTCTCTCTCTCTCTCTCTCTCTGTGTGTGTGTGTGTGTGTGTGTGTGTGTGTGTGTGTGAGTGAGTGTGTATGTCCTGGAACCTATTGACACTATTTCTGCTTTATGGAAACCACTGGTAAACAGGGTAAAAGCAAAAGGGAAGTCAGGAACCGAGAGCTGACTAGCCTCAGTGCGAACACCCGAAGCTTGTCCCCAGGGCTGGGAAGTCAGGAGTTCTTGACTCTTCAGACACTCTGATACTGGGATGCATGACAGGTCCTCCAGGTCTTGAACCAGGTGCTGTATGTTAAGTCTCTACCCAGGGTCCAAAGGACTCTTGATCAAACACCGGGTGGCTGGGGACACCCTCCCTGCTAGATCATTGATCATTTGGCCAAGGTCTATGAGAAGGTTGTCCTACCAATTCCTCTGTGATGGAGAGAAGACCCAGGACCCTGTAATCAGCGGCCTTTCTGTGCCATTAAGGCAGTGAGGAGGGTTCTCTGTGAATTCTCTTTTTTTCTCTCTTGTCAATATCCACTGACCCCTGAGCCTCAGCCTCCTCCTTCTCCACAACCTTGGAAAAAAACAGACCTCCCCACTACAGAAGACCCTGGAAATAAAAGGAGTCACCTCCCAGGGTGATGAGGTGACTGGAGGAGCCAAAAGGTGCCTCCATTTGGTCCCCGCTGTTCTCACCCTGAGGGACCACCTGGGCTCCAGCCCCGGGAGTTGCCCTCGTCACCTATTGGCATCTGGAGTAAGTGAATAGTTTTAATGTTTGGGAAGAGGCTGTTTGGAAGCTAGGCTTGCAAAGGCTGAGGCCCTGGCCTGGGAAGAGGCTTTAGAAAGGTCACCTGGGATGTGGTGAGACAGGAGGGTCTTAGACAAAGGGGACATTCACAGATTCCCAAACACTTCCTGTCTCCAAAAGAGCGCGAGGGCATGGTGCTCCCTGATCCTTCTTTGTCTTGACTTTGGGACCATGAGGGGCCCAGCCAGAAGACGGCAGTCACTGTGCCCATGATGAACCAGATGCCTGCCTTAGCTCCAGTTTTGTTTTGGGACAGAACAAACCAAGAGAGTGTTTCTCTAGCCCTCCAGGGAAGAGGTGTCACTGTAAGCTGCAAGCCGTCTGCAGCTTTAATTTTTATTTTAAAAATAGGGTCTTGAACTCCCGATCCTCCATGCCTCCTTCTTCCCAAGTGCTGGCATTATAGGTGTGTACCAAACAGCCTGGTCTCGGTATCCGAATGCCAGATGTCTGCACCATGACAAACTGGTTCAGGACCCGGAGAGCCTTAGACTGCCCCAGGCACTTACTGCTTGCTCCTCTTAGGGACATTTTCCAAAAAGCCTGTGGAAACTTTCGAAGGATGACTGGGCAGGTGGGGGGTGAGGCTGCCACCCACCCTGCCGGCCATGTTGGGCCGCACTGGCTTTTGCTTTGACACCGGGGAGCTTAGTAAGGCTAGCTGATTTCTTGGATTATTTTGAGCCTCAGTTTTCTCTGCTGACCAATGAGATGAGCAGCTTCCTGAGAGACCAAAATGCCCAACTCACCCAGGAAGCCCAATGGGCTGCTCACAGCCCCTTTGCTGGGCCTCCATCATTTCCTCTTGTTTTGAGTATCCCCTCTTCTAAAATCTTTTGTATATGTGTGTGTATGTGTGTGAGGATGTGTGCTTGTGCATTAGTGTGTGTGTGTGTGTGTGTTCTTGAGAGTGCATGTACCAGGGCACATCTGTGGAAGGCAGGAGAGAGCTTTGGGTATTGGTCCTTACCTCGTGTGAGATGGACAGAATCTTTTGCTGTTCACTGCTGCACACACCAGGCTGGCTGTCTTCCAGCTCCTGGGGATTCTCTGTCTCCCATCCTTCTGTAGGAGTACCGGCATTGTAGACTTCCACTATTGTATGGGCTCCAGGGATCCACACTCCAAGTCCACTGAGCCATCTTCCCAGTCCTGGTCCCACTATTCTGAGACATTGTGTTCGGTGCCCAGAGGACCAGCCTCCTGAAAACTGTCTCCCCTCACGTAATTCCTGTCTTGATTTCTGCCCCATCCAAATCAAGCTCCAGGCTCATCCTGGCTGTAGCCCCCTTCTCCTTTCACAGCACTGGACGGCACCCACAGTGAGACCTCAGCTTGACCAGAGGCCAATCCTGTCTCCCCAGAAGCTTCTAGAAGACAGAGGCTCCTTTGTTGCTTCAGTGTCTAGCCCGTAGCAGGTATTTTGGAAATCATGGCCACGCGGAAAAGCGATGATGAGAAAACTCTAGTGAGATGGCGGGCACAGCTCCATGCGTTCGCAGCAGCGGGGACTTTGGTGGCTGCTCTGAGGCTGCTGACCTAAGACCTTCCAGGGAGAAGATGAAACAGACAGACTACTTACTCCCTTCAAGTTAAGTAAGGACAAGTCAGGAAGACAAGGTACATAAACAGAGAAATGTGAGGGACAGTATTGAATCGAATATTGTGCTACAGGCGTAATTGCTTCAAAGGCTTGGAGAAAAAGGAACTAACAAAGGAAAAGAAAGAAAAAAGAAAGGAAGGAAGGGAGAAAGAAAAGAAGAAAACAGAACTGACATTGAAGGGAAGCTGGCATCAGACTAACTAAGTAGAGAAGGTGGCACTTTAGGTGGGTGGAAAATATTCTAACATTTGCCTTTGCTACTCTTTTTTTTTTTTAAGATTTATTTATTATTAGTAGTATAAATGAGTACACTGTAGCTGTCTTCAGATACACCAGAAGAGGGCATCAGATTTCATTATGGGTGGTTGTGAGCCACCATGTGGTTGCTGGGATTTGAACTCTCAACCTTTGGAAGAACAGTCAGTGCTCTTACCTGCTGAGCCATCTCACCAGCCATCTCACCAGCCCACCTTTGCTACTCTTAACCATCATCACCTTCCTCTTACCAAGACAATATTCATTTCAGCATTTATAACATAGCCTTTTCACTTTCTTTATTTCTTCTATCTTCCTTCCTTCAGTTGGTTTTATTTTGTTTTTGTTTTTGTTTTTAAAGATTTATTTGTTGGCCGTGTTCATGTGAGAACACTGTTACTGTTTTCAGACACGTCAGAAGAGGGCATCAGATCCCATTCCAGATGGTTGTGAGCCACCATGTGGCTGCTGGGAATTGAACTCAGGACCTCTGGAAAAGCAGTCAGTACTCTTAACTGCTGAGCCATCTCTCCAGCCACCTGTTTTTGTTTTTTGGGGTTTTTTTTGGGGGGGGGAGGTGTCGAGACTGGGTTTCTTTGTATAGCCCTGGCTGTCCTGGAACTCACTCTGTAGACCAGGCTGGCCTTGAACTCAGAAATCTGCCTGCCTCTGCCTCCCAAGCGCTGGGATTAAAGGTGTGCACCACCACTGCCCGGCCTGGTTTTGTTTTTTTAAGACAGGATTACTCTATGTAGCCCTGACTACCCTAGAATTCCCTCTGTAGACCAGGCTGATCTCTGCCTCCCATGTGCTAGAATTAAAGGCTTGCACCTCCACACCTGGCCTCTTTTTTTCCTTTCTTTTTTTTTTTTTTTTTTAAGGGTTTTTAGTGCTGGAGAGATGGCTCATTGCACTGGCTGCTCAGGACTCAGGTTCAATTCCCAGCACACACACAGCAGCTCATAACTATCTGTAACTCCAGTTACTGGGGAGCTGACACCTTCACACAGATGTACATGCAGGCAAAATACCAATGCATAAAAAGTAAATAAATAAATTAATAATTTAAAAAAGTATTTTTAGGGCTAGGGAGATGGCTCAGCTCCGAAGGTTTTGAGTTCAGATCCCAGCAACCACATGGTGGCTCACAACCATCTGTGATGAGATCTGACCCCCTCTTCTGGTCTGAAGACAGCTACAGTGTATTACGCTGGAGCGAGTGGGGCCTGAGTGAGCGGGACAGGAGTGAGCGGGATGGGAGTGAGCAGAGGTCCTGAGTTCAATTCCCAGCAGCCACATGATGGCTCATGGCCATCTGTACAGCTGTAGTGTACTCCTACACATAAAATAAATAAATAAATCTTAGCAAATATATATATATATACATATATATATATATATATATATATTAATCCTATGTCTGTGTGGGGGTGCACATGTGTGTCAGTGCCTGAGGAAGCTGAAAGAAGGCATTGGGTGACCCGGAGCTGGAGTGACCAGTGGTTGAGAGCTGGGTGCTAACACCTAGTGTGGGTGTTGAAGTGACCTTGAACCCTCAGTAGGAGCAGGATGTGCTCTTAACCTCTGGGTCTTCTCTCCAGATCTGGGTCTCCCTTGAAGGAAAAATTATGTGTGTATACACATAGGTTTGTGCACATGCAAGTGTAGGTGGCTTCAGTCCAGAAAAGGGTGTTGGATACCCTGGAGCTGCTGTTAGAGATGATCGAGCCACCTGACATGGGTTCTGGGAAGCAAACTCAGTCCTCTGCAAGTACCTTCCCTTTTTAGATGTTTAACATTATTATTATTATTATTATTATTATTATTACTATTATCATTATCATTATTTTGAGATAGGGTCTTCTATGTAGCCCTGAATGTCCTGGAACTCCGTATGTAGACCAGGCTAGCCTTCAACTCACAGAGATCTACTGCCTCTGCCTCCCAGGTTCTAGAATTAAAGTTGTGTGCTACCATGCCGAGGTATAGCACATGTTTTTAACTGCAGAAATCTTTCTAGTCCCAACATTTGGGGCCTTTTATAATTTTATAATTCTTTTCCTTAATCTTTAAATCAACACTGAGAAAGATTTTTTTTTTTCTGTCATCATTTTAGCAGTAATTCTCAGAAAGCATTTCCTGATTTACCCAAGAGCTCATAGTTAGGAACAGGGATCTGCTACTCACTCTGAAACTACTCCTTCCCTCTCTCCCTCCTTCCTTCCCTCTCTCCCTCCTTCTTTCCTTCCTTCCTTCCTTCCTTCCTTCCTTCCTTCCTTCCTTCCTTCCTTTCTCTCTCTCTCTCTCTCTTTCTTTCTTTCTTTCTTTTTTTCTTTCTTTCTTTCTTTTTTTCTTTCTTTCTTTCAAGACAGGGTTTCTCTGTGTTGCCCTGGCTGTCTTGGAACTTGCTTTGTAGACCAGGCTGGCCTCAAACTCAGAGATCTGCCTGCCTTTGCCTCTAGAGTACTGGATTAAAGGAGTATGCCACCATGCCTGGCTTTTAGATACTGTTTTCAAATTATGCGCATCCAAATGTGCCATTTTAGAAGACAGGTCTTTCCAGAGGCTCCTGCGCAGGTTGAGATTTCCAGTGGTAATTCAGATGTGGGACACATGTCTCTCCCCCAAGCAATGACTGAAGTCATGGGCTGGAGTCCCTCAGGTTAGGAGTCCTCAACCTGTAGGTCTCTGCCCCTTTGGGGGTCATATTTCAGATGTCCTGCATACTCGATATTTACATTGTGATCCGTAAAAAGGGCAAAATTACGTTTATGAAGTAGCAGTGAAATCATTTTATGGTTGAGGGGTCACCACAGCATGAGGGTCCCAGCATTAGAAAGGTTGAGAACTCCTGCCTTAGGTGATTCAAGTCAGTCAGGACCCAGCCACTGAGGCACAGTGGCAGTCCCAAGGAACCCTGCATGTGGGAGAGGCTGGCACGTGGCTCCCCTGAGGACCACCAGAAGATGGTGAATGGAATGGATTCTTCTGACAGTCATAAAATGCCTACCACCATGGCACTGAATCCTGCACTGTGCATGCCACCTCTAGGACTCCAGTTCTCTCTATCAAATCAGGAAGGGGTCGGCCTTTGGTGACAGTGGTTATCCCTCATATGCATGCCTGCTGAACCAGAAAGTATCCAACATGTAGGAGAACTCTTTATTTATAAGTTGTTTGTTTGTTTGTTTGAGGTAGGTTTTCACTGTGTAACCTTGGCTGGCCTGGAACTCACTATGAGACCAGGCTGTCATCCAACTCACAGAGATCCCCCTGCCTCTGCCTCCCAGGTGCTGGGATTAAAGCCCTTGTGTCATTACAGTCTGCGACCTAAGATTCTTAAGCTACTGAGTGGCTTAACTGGGAAGCAGTCTGAGAAGTGAGGCTCACCTGGGGCGGTGCTGATGGTTAGTGGGCAGGTCTGGTTTTATTTTATTTTTTATTTTTTATTTTTTTGAGGCTGTCTTCTTGCCCAGGAACCTCTTTGGGCTAGTCGCCCTTGGCTGCACTTCCACTCTGAAGGTGACAGTGTGAGTCACAGAGTCGGGTGGGAGCCAGGGATCAATGCCCCTCTGCCGAAGATTCCCTTCCGCTGAGTGTGACTCACTCTGTCTTTTATCAAACAACCATCTGGTCTCCTTTGGGTCTCTGGGAGCGTGTGGCACAGGCTGTGGACAAAAATATTATCAAAACGACAATTGAAAAAAAGGGAATGGAAGGGATGGAGCTTGAGAAGGTTCATGAACATGAATGGCTTCCTTCTGCTCTCTGGTTCACGGGAGCTGAAAAATTAGATCTCTAAAATAGAAATTTCAGACAGGAAGGTGGGGGCATAGAATATTTCTGCCACAGATCAAATTTTCAGACAATTGTAAAGTCCACAAAACAATGTGGCTGTTCCCCAGAAAGAGTTCATCTTGCACGCCTTTAATCCCAGCACTTGGGAGGCAGAGGCAGGAGGATTTCTGAGTTTGAGGCCAGCCTGGTCTACAGAGTGAGTTCCAGGACAGCTAGGGCTGCACAGAGAAACCCTGTCTGGAAAAACCAAAAAAACCCCAAAAAAACAAAAAACCAAAACACTGTGACCATAAAGCAAGCTGGGTAGGAAAAAGTTTATTCAGTTTACACTTCCACAGAACTGTTCATCATCAAAGGAAGTCAAGACTGGAACTCAAGGCAGGAGCTGATGCAGAAGCCATGGAGGAGTGCTGCTTACTGGCTTGCTCCCCATGGCTTGCTTAGCCTTCTTATAGAATACAGGACCAGCACTACCCACAATGGGCTAGTCCCTTGCCTATCAATCACTAAGAAAATGGTTGTGAGCCATTATGTGGTTGCTGGGAATGAAGGTTGCTCGCTCTGGACAGCCCTGCTCACTCCGGCCTGAAGTTTTATTATTACATCTAAGTACACTGTAGCTGTCTTCAGATGCACCAGAAGAAGTCATCAGATCTCATTACAGATGGTTGTGAGCTACCAGGTGGTTGCTGGGATTTGAACTCAGGACCTTAGGTAGAGCAGTCAGTGCTCTTAACCTCTGAGCCATCTCTCCAGCCCCCTATAGTGTCTTATAGAGGTATTTTCTTACTTTCTTCTCTCTGTTTCTCTCGGCTTTTTGAGACAGCGTTTCTCAGTGTAGCCTTGGATGTCCTGGAACTCTCTCTGAACTCTGGGCTGGCCTTGAACTAAGAGATCTGCCTGCCCCTTGCCTCCTAAGCGCTACAATTACAGGCATGCAACCACCACCACCTGGCTCTAGATGCATTTTCTTAGCCAAGGCTCCCTCCTCTCAGATGATTTTAGCATGAGTCCGGCTGACACAAAACTGTCTAGTGCACGTGAGTTTTGAGAACTTGAAATCTGATCCTCTTGCCCAGCAAGTTCATTTGTTTTTAACAAGAGGAATCCACAGAATATTCTGAACGATGCATGAAAACAGGTTCCCATCATAGTTCATCACTGAGAAATTCCAGAAAACTGGGGACGAGAAGAAAATAAGCTTAAAGACAGAAGAATTAAAGGGGAGTGTGGTGAGGTTCAGGTAAACTTCTGTTTTTGTTTTTTGTTTTTGTTTGTTTGTTTGTTTGTTTTGGTTTGGTTTTGGTTTTTTCGAGACATTTCTCTGTGTAGTCCTGGCTGTCCTGGAGCTCACTCTGTAGACCAGGCTGGCCTCAAACTCAGAAATCCACCTGCCTCTGCCTCCCAAGTGCTGGGATTAAAGGCAGGCACCACCACCACCCGGCTTCAGGTAAACTTCTAGCATCAGAATTTTTTTTAAAGATTTATTTATTTTATTTTATGCATATGAGTACACTGTAGCTAGATGGTTGTGAGCCTTCCTGTGGTTGTTGGGGATTGAATTTTTTAGGACCTCTGCTTGCTCCAGTCAGCCCCGCTTGCTCGCTCAGTCCCTGTCTTCAGATGCACCAGAAAAGGGCTTCAGATCTCATTATGGATGGTTGTCAGCCACCATGTGGTTGCTGGGATTTGAACTCAGAACCTTCGGTAGAGCAGTCAGTGATCTCAACCACTGAGCCATCTCAGTAGCCAAAATCAGCAGCAGCTCTGGACATTTGAAGAAAGCAAAGCTGGGGCTTCAAAGCTCCATGGAAAAATGTTTTCCCACCCAGACCTTCTCACTGACAGTAAGGAGCAAATGAGGCATCCCACTATAATATAGATGGAGGGGCCACCACAAGTGGTCCACCTGGCAGTGGAAAATCTAACAGTACAGGGAGGGATGGGGATCCTGGCACAAAGCACACAGATGGCTGGAGGTGCTGCTGGTACCTGTAAGGTTTCTGTGCCCTCGGTTGAATTTTTTATGTTTTTGTTTGTCTTTTGTTTTTTTCTGAAACAGGGTTTCTCTGTGTAGCCCTGGCTGTCCTGGAACTCACTCTGTACAGGCTGGCCTCGAACTCAGAAATCCTCCTGCCTCTGCCTCCCAAGTGCTGAGATTAAAGGCATGTGCCACCACTGCCCAGCTCCTAGGTTGAATTTCTAAACAGTATTGAGAAATACTCAGCAAACCCACAACAGAGAGGACAGCAGTCTCCAGAGAAAACACAAGCTACTTAGGGAAGAATGACATTCTAGAGTACCGCGTGACTCCGCCAAGAATAGCCTTCCATAGACATAACCATCAAATTGCTGCCTATGGAGCTTACTAATACCAGACCAAACTGCACTGATAGGTTAGAAGGGGAGGGTGAGAAAGGATAGAGAGGCCAAAGGAGCCTGGGTTACACTCTACACTCCTGAGATGGCCATTTGCCTTTTGATGTATTTCATGTAAAAGAATGATCTAGGGCTGGGGTCGGAGTTTAGAGGGAGAAGTCTACCCAGCATGCGCAAAGGCCTGGGTTCACAATGCAAAAGGGAAACACATGTTGTCTAACGGGAAAAAAACCCACATGCGATGTTTATAATGGTGTATATAATCATATTCCAGTGAAGGAATACAAAGATAATGTTAAAAATGTAAAAAAATAAAACCAGGAAGCAGAAATCAGCCCTGACATATAGAGCTAACTAAGAAGAGAGAGCTGAGCCAGGCAGTGGTGGCGCACACCTTTAATCCCAGCGCTTGGGAGGTAGAGGTAGGTGGATTTCTGAGTTTGAGGCCAGCCTGGTCTACAGAGTGAGTTCCAGGATAGCCAGGGCTATATAGAGAAACTCTGTCTTGAAAAACCAAATAAATAAATAAATAAATAAATGATAAAAATAAATAAAAATATTTTTAAAAAAAGAAGAAGAGAGAGCTGGGGCTGGAGAGTTGTCTCAGTGATTAAAAGCACTTGTTCTCTCAAAAGGTCCAGGGCTCCATTCCTAGCACCCCTTCTCAAAAACCAGGCACACATGTGGTACACAAATATACATGCAGGCAAAATACACATATACACTAAATAAAAGAAACTTAAGCCAAGAATAGTGGGGGCAAACACCTTTAATTCTGCACTTGGGCTAGCGTGGTCTACAGAGTGAGTTCCTGGATAGCCAGAGCTACAGAGAGGAAACCCTGTCTCAGAAAAAAAAATAATAATAATAAAATAAGAAAGAGAGAACTCAAAAACTTCCAGGTAGTTGTTCCTGGGGAGGGGAAACATAGGGTTTGTGAGAGGGTAGGAAGGAACCTGGTGTTTTACTGCACATTCCACAGGGTTATTGTGGCCCTTTGACTAAAGCCAAATATAAAACATAAAGATGAAGAAAAGAGAGGTTAGGAAGGAGAGAGGGCAAAGGGGGAAAAGAAAGAAAGAAAAGGAAGTTTTCTCACAGAGCTTCTCATTTAATGGTGGGCTCACGTGATCAGCACAGGGAGGCAGAATTGTAAGGGTGAGAGCTTTGGAACAAGGCTCCTGGATTCATACTCTAGCCCTGACACCCATTACCTGTGAGTCTTGAGTAAGTCACCCTGTGCCTCAGTTTCCTCATCTGAAAACCGGGGGGAGAAGAATAGTACCTCTCCACGAAGCAACTCTCTCTTCAGAGCCTGGCAGTTTCCTTGGTACTGACAGGTGAGCGGTTATTACCACAGCTTGGTTGGTTATTGCCTGTGTTTGGTGGTCTCTAAGGAGACTGTTAAACATAAAAAAAAAACAAAACAAAAGAAA
>NW_022196895.1:34544633-34614333 GCF_008632895.1 Mastomys coucha | reverse complement strand
AAGAAAAAAAAAAAACAAGGCCAGACTCAGTGGCTTACACTTTTAATCCTAGCACCCAGGAGGCAGGAGCAGGAGGATTTTTCAATGAGCGTGAAGCCAGCTTGGTCTACACAGAGAATTTTAGGACAGCCAGGGATAGAGTAAGACCCTGTGTTTAAACTTTGTTTAAAACAAACAAACAAAAACAACCAAGCAAACAGACAGCATCTGTTCTTGGGTGGATACATAAGAAATTCGGGTTTTGGAGTTCCTGGGAGAAAAGGTGACAGGGATGGGAGGGAGCCTGAGTCAGCCAGGGTCTACACAGGAGCCAGGAGCCATGCCTGGCTTGTCAACAGCAAGAGCTAGATTCAAAGACCTGATGTGATGTGAGCTAGTAACTGTGTAGCTGAGGGGGTGAAAAGGAAGACACCCTAACTTTTCATGCAAGTGGTGACTTTGGGAAGTAGTTAACCATCCCTAGGTCCAGGGAAATAAAGAAAAGATTTGGAATGAAATTATTAAAACTTGAGGGCAGAGGGATTAGAGAGATGGCTCAGCGGTTAAGAGCACCGACTGCTCTTCCAGAGGGCCTGAGTTCAATTCCCAGCAACCACATGGTGGCTCACAACCATCTGTAATGGGGATCTGATGCCCTCTTCGGGTGCGTCGGAAGACAGCGACAGTGTACTCACATACATGAAATAAATAAATAAATCTTAAAAAATGAAAAACAAAACAAAACAAAAGAAACCAACTTGAGGGCAGTGTTAGCATCTTTGAAGAGCATGATGGAGCATGGGCCAGAGCGGCCACACACCACATTCAGTCACTGTCTCAAGAATGTGCTGCTGTCCTTGGAGGAAGATGTGTGTTGGGTGCTACTCATTTGTGGGTGGCATATGGGGGTCCCTAGGAATAATTGGGTCCCTCTCTGCTCCTCACCTCTCTGGCCTTACTTCCTGCTCTGGCTATGGGAAGAGTCTAACAGTCTAACTGCTGTTGGGAGCTGAAAGAAAATATAATAATTAACAGCCACTGACTTCTACCCAATACCGACCTCATCTGTTGGATTTCACTCCATTCAAAGAATAACCTGATTTTAAAAAATACCTACACACACACACACACAAAAGGAAACCTGACTTTGGTCATTGAACTTGACCTGTGACAGTTGCTTGGAGCACGTTCATCTGTCTGTTGAGTGCATGAAAGGAAGAGCTCATGCATGGATGTGAACTAAAACCTAACGAATGACAGAGGGCACATCTCATAAGATCCCCAGGAAGAGTGTCTCACACAGAGGGATCAGGTACCACAAAGACCTGAGGCATGAGAGAGCTCCGTGTGTTCTGACCAAACATCTGCCCCCATGAAATGTGGGCTCCCCAGGAAATGGAAAAGGGTTGTGGCTTATTCTGAATGTGAAGAGGCCAATGAAGTTCTGTTAGCAGAAGTGAGAGAGTCAGTGTAATAACCTTTGAGAAACCCTCTGCACTGCAGAGAGGAGAGGTACTGATTGACCATTGTGGGCCAAGTGGGAGAGAGGCAGCGAGCCATCCTTTAGGGTCTCCATGACAAACTACCACAAACGTGGAGTTTACAAACACCATGGACCTGTCCCTCTCTCAGCTCTGGATGGCAGAAGTCTGGCATCTTGGTGTGCGCAGGGTCTCCCTCCCAGTGGCCCTGGGTCCTCCTGGGCTTATAAGGCAGCAACATCTGGCCTTCTCCCCTGGATGCCTGTGTTTCTTTATTCTGTATGGGCTTTAGGGCCTGTCCACTTATGTGTGGGACGTGATCCCATCTCCTGATTCTTGCCTTAATTATGTCTCTAAAGACAAGCGTTCCACAGAAGGTGATATTTGCAGTTACTGGGGGTGGTGAGCCGTAGGACAAATCCTTTGAGGAAGTGCACAATTCAACCCACTGGAGACATCAGTGAGGAACCACACAGCATATGAATGACAGAATTCAGTGGGCTGGAGCAGGCGCGACAGCAGAGATGGAGGGGTGTGGACAGGATGGGTGGATGGTACGCTGCTCAGGGTTCTTCACAGAAACACACACACACACACACATATACATGCATATGTGCATACATTTATTCTATTCTATATGTTTGCGTTGTATACACATATATTATACACATATGTCTTAATTGCTGTTCAATTGTTATGAGGAGACACCATGACCAAGGCAACTCTTATAGAAAAAGCATTTAATTGGGGGCTTGCTTACAGTTTTAGAGGATTAGTCCATTAGCATCATGACAGGATAGACAGGCATGGAGTTGGAGCCGTAGCTGAGAGCTTTACATCCTGACCCACAGGCAGCAGCTAGAGAGACCGAAAGAGACACTGAATCTGGCAGGAGCTTTTAAAACCTCAAAATCCATTCCCAGTGACATACTTCCTCCAACAAGGACACACATACCTCTTAATCATTCTCCAATAGCTCATCAACTGGGGACTAAGCATGCAAATATATGAGCCTATGGGGGCTAATCTCATTGAAACCATCATAACACATATAAGAAATTGTCTCGGACTGGAGAGATGGCTTAGTGGTTAAGAGCACTGACTGCTCTTCCAGAGGTCCTGAGTTCAATTCCCAGTAACCACATGGTGACTCACAACCATCTGTAATGGGGTTCCATACCCTCTTCTGGTGCGTCTAAAGACAGCTACAGTGTTCTTGTATATATAAAATAAATAAATCTTAAAAAAAAAAGAAAATTTCTCATATGATTATGGAAGCCGAGACTCCCCAGAACTGCAGTTGGCAAGCTAGATACACAGGAGGGCCACCATAGTGTGTCAGTATGGGTCTGAAAGGCTGAGGACCAGGAAAGCCAAAGACCAGCAACCTCCAGCCCCCAGAAGAGTTAATGTTTTCGCAAAAGTCTGAAGGCTAGAAAAGACCAGTGTCCCAGCTCAGCAGGTAGGCAGGTGGAGTCCTCTCTTAGCCAGCCTTGTTAAGCCATTGAGTAGCTAGACAAGACTCAACTACACTGGGGAGGTGTGATGGTTGATCTTGGTTGTCAACTTGGTTGGACATAGAATCAACTAAAAGGCCCACCTCTGGGTGGGTCTGTGAGGATAGTTCCTAGAAAGAGTAACTGAGAAGGGAAGACTCCCCTAGTAAGAGAAGCACCTTCCAAAAGCAACCCAGATGCAAGGCCTGAGGGCAAAGCTGTTACCTTTTGCCTGCTTGCCTTAACCACCTGCAGATAATTACATCTACTCCGTTGCTGCTACTGCTGCTACTAGTGAATCCAGCTCCTTTAGCTTTCTATCGTGGACTAAGGACTAGCCGCTTTCCAGGACAATCCAGGCCTTCAACAGCAGGTTAGGACTGTTGAGGCAACCCCGCCTCATGGACTCAGAAATGGCTGGATCCAAAGCACTTCATGTGTGGACAACCAGTATGTACCTAGTAAGCCAATTCAATAAATATATGTATTCATTCTGCTGGTTCTGTGTCTCTAGAGAACCCAGTCTAACCCAGGAAGGCAATCGGCTTACACCCCCACCCCCCAGATTCAAATGTTGGTTCCAACCAGAAACACCCTTGCCGACGCAGCTGGAATAATGTTTGGCAGTCTGTGGTCCCCTCAAGAGTGACCACTAAGCTTAACCAGATAGAGCACGAGAGGAGGAAAAGGGAGACTGAAGAGTCCCATGGTCCAGGAGGAGGTAAGAACTGAGCGGCCCAATTGAGGGCCAAATGGTGGGGGGAAGAGAGGGAATGTGGGGAGGTGAGAGGCCAGGGACACTGGAGAACAGCCAGGTGAGGAGGCCTCGGGAGAGCTCGCCTCTTACAGCTTTTCTTCCCAGCCTGTAGAAGTGTCCCTTGCCAGGTACAGAGAGTAATCTTCTGTTGGGGACAGTACCATCCCCAACCAAATAGATGGGTATCCTCCATTGGATCAGCACCGTTCCCAAGCAGCTAGACCAGGACAAAGCTGGGTCCTAGATGTTATCCTGCCCAGGGGGTGGAAACTTCAGACCTTCCTCTCACACTCTCCTCCAATTGAGGCCCTGACAGTGAATGTCCACCTGGCACTGGTCAGCATATCACTTTGAACAAGTGATTTCTACACCAGTGAGACTGTGAGGGGGTCTGGCTCAGTCTCTGTTTCAGTTGCAGTCTAGAGGCAGGCAGGGGCTGCAGTCATTTGGAAGCTTCCAGGATGACTCACTGTGAAGGTAATTACTAAGAGAGCTCTTAGTCTCTTGCTGGCTATTGGGTAGGGGGCTAGCTTCTTTACCATTGGGGGGAGGTCTTCTCGGGGCTCCTTGAATGTCTTCACAATGTAACAGCTGGTTTCCCCTAAAGAAAGTGACCCTGCACCCCAATAGCCAGAATGAGGAAGAAATGACAAATGTCTTAGGTTCCACCTTTGATGCCACACTGTCTGATAACATTGACTGTGTTGTATTAGAGTCAGTCATCCCAGCCCACACGCTCAGAGGGATTCAACACAATCCTAAGGTAAGGGGCATCAGAAAACCTTTGCTATGTCCAGGTGCTCTGGAAGTGAGTCTCAGGCTAAACAGCCTCTTGGAACTGTAATCACACCACAAGGATGAGTGCTTCAGGCCGCGCCTGCCTAGCAAACCTAGGAGCTGCAGGTTAACCTTGTATATATCTATCTCTTTGCCTCCTCGTGAGCTGGGAGGGAGGGACATTTGTAGCACAGCACCAACAAAGAGATAACAGTGCCTGATACTTGCTGGACACACTGGAGAATGGGAGCATGCAGAGCAGGGGCATGAGAAACCAGACTGACTCTGAATGGCCATAGAGAGACGGACCAACAGCTCATCCGTACGGGACAAACCAATCCTGAGTTGCTTTGCTCTAAAATGAGAGAAGCAGGATGCAGCATGAGTTGAAACCAGAATAATCCAAAACCCGTTTTCATTTGGCTCATGAAATGCTGCCAGAGATGGACTCTTGAGGGGTAGCTACACTCAGACTGTGTGCACTTGGCTACGATCTTTACCCAAGGCTGACACTTCCTGGAAGGAATCCTCAAAGGATCCAGCCCCTTCCCTCTGAGCATCCCTGAGCAATTTCACCTGATGTATCCGTTTTTGTCTCTTTTCTTCTTGCAGTCACACGAATCTTGGTTTGCAAACGGCATATATTTCTTCCTGTTATGTCCTGAGGATAACATATTCTTTAATTCATCAAAACAACCTATGATTCACAATGGGGTGATTCCATGCCTAGCATATAGTAGAAGGGAGAGCTGAGAGCCGTCCCATGGCAGGATGGGTTCTCAGCGCATACTCTGACTTAGACATACCCAGCACTTCTGGCTTCTTAAAAGTGGCTCTTGCCCACACTACAGCCACAGACAGATGCCATTGTGGAGCAGGGGTGTGTGTGTAAGTGGAAAGCAGGGTTGGTGAGGCCGGTTTCAGCTTGCCACACAATCCACACAGGCTGCAGTTCAGCTCTCATCCTGCCACCGGGCGCCTGCTGGATTCAGTTTCCACTGCAAGAGCTCAGAGATCCACACATGGTTCTTTGCTGAAGAGCTAACCAGACCCAAGCAAGCTCAGGCTGGTGTTGTCACAGTTCAAAGGACAAACTGGCCCTCGGAGTCCTATGAGTTGACTCTTCATTTGTCAAATTTTATTACCCATATGTTATATAGTGTATGTGCACACACACATGTATGTGTGGTCCATGTGCCAGTATGTGTATGTATGTAGGCTAGAGGTCAACATCTATCATTTTCTACATCATTATTTATGTTTTTTGAGATACAGCCTCTCTACATAGCCCTGGATGTCTTGGTACACACTATACAGAACAGACCAGCCTCAAACTCACAGAGATCCACTTATTTCTGCCTCTCCAGAGCTGGGGCTATAGGTGTGTATCACCACACCTGCTATGGATTTTATTTATTTTTATTTATGTGTTATTTATTTATTTATGTGTTAGTGTTAACCTGATTGTATGCGTGTTTATGCACTATGTGCATGCACTACCTGTGGAGGTCAGAAGAGGGCATATCAGATCCTTTGAACCTGGAGTCATAGATAGTTGTGAGCTGCCATGTGGGTGCTAGGAATTGAACTTGGGTCCTCTGGAAGAGTAACCAATGCTCTTAACCACCAAGCCATCTCTCTAATAGTCCCTCCATCTTTTTTTTTTTTTTAATGACAGGGTCTCTTCACTAAAACTGGGCTCACTGATTGTCTAGTCTGACTGGTGAGTAAGCCTCAGAGACCCACCTGTCTCTTTCCCAACCCCTCACTATATTGGGATTACAGGTGCACAGTGCTGGACGCAGCCTTTACGTGGGTCACAGCGATTCCAAGCTCAATAAGCACTTTACCCATGCTGCCATCTCCTAGCTTCTATGAACATTATTTAAAATAACAATTTCCCCCAACAAATTAAAATCACCAATCTTAAAGGGCAAGAAGGGATATTTCACATCTTGAAAAGTTTGGATAGGTGAGAACTAGAAAAGCTGACATCAGCTGGTCAGATTCCCAAGAGAGTAATGAACAAGATCTGAGTCTAGCCAGCACTGTGGCACATAACTTTAATTCTAGCAGAGGCAGAGGTAGGAGGATCTCTGGGAAGTCAAAGCTAGCCTGGTCTACAGAGTGAGTTCCGGGACAACAAAGGAATATTGTCTTGAAAAATCAGTAAATAAAAATGTAGGCATATATTTTTCTCAACTTACTTTAATAAGGGTTCAATCTCCCCTCTAGCCCACTACCCACCAGAGGTAGTGGAAAAGAAAGGTTGTTAGGGTATGAGGGATATGAAATGGACCTGTTTAGAAATAGTTCTTTGGAGTGATTCCAGTTTTTCTTGTTCTCAGTCCAGTCCATTAGCAAACACCACACATGAATCAGCAGCTGCAGTGCAGTCCACTGGGCAGACACCACACATGAACCAGCAGCTGTAATCCAGTCCACTCCACAGACATCACACACAAATCAGCAAGGGCAGTTCAATCCAGAAGAAACCTCAAGGCTTGCCAACTGGCCCCAATCCGAAGAAATGGCAAGAAGCCTCAGGAATCGCATGAGAAGTTCTTTGGTGAGTTTCTCTCTATGAAGTCATAAGTGAAGCTCAGCAACACAATGTAAGGCAAACCAATACAATCATGTCATCAAGGATCACTAGTGCCGGGCGGTGGTGGCGCCTGCCTTTAATCCCAGCACTTGGGAGGCAAAGGCAGGTGGATTTCCGAGTTCGAGGCCAGCCTGGTCTACAGAGTGAGTTCCAGGACAGCCAGGGCTACACAGAGAAACCCTGTCTCAAAAAAACAAAAACAAAAAACAAACAAACAAACAAACAAAAAGAATCACTAGTGAGGTGGAGCAAGGCAAACCAGTGCTGGAGCTCCCATTGTCTATGGGGCCATATTTATATTCTTTCTAAACGTCATACGGCCTTTCACGGGTCTGCTATAACAAAACACCCTTTCACCAGTGTCTGCTGCTTTAGTGAAACATCTTTTCACCTGTGTGCCCCAGCAAAACATCATCTGACATAACTGATTTCCCAAAGAGACCAGAGTTTCCACTTCGTAAGAACAATCTGAGGCTAGGTTGTCCCTCCCCGTACTCAGATGAGGCAGGATTTCACCAGGCTGCCACAGTTTCCATCTTCCTCACAGATTCTTTCTTTTGAACTTTGTCCAGTGCACTAGTTTGGAAACCAGGGAGCCTTTAGGCAGTGGGGTCTGGATGGCTAAAAATAGGTTAAATGGAGGTAAGCTCCCCTCTGCTTTCTGGTCTGCCACCACACGGGAGGTACCATATCAAGTGTTTGCCACCCTGGACTCCAGCGAGCCTCCTGAACACAAATGGACTAAAACGCTCTGAAACCATGAGCTGAAGTAAATCTCCCCTCCTTTAAACTGTTGCTTTCAGTCGTTTGTTACAGTGACTAAAAAGAATGTGGATTTTCATAATATGAAAAACCTCACAGGACAGTGGTGGTACACGCCTTTAATCCCAGCACTTGGGAGGCAGAGGCAGGCGGATTTCTAAGTTTCAGGCCAGCGTGGTCTACAGAGTGAGTTCCAGGACAGCCAAGGCTACACAGAGAAATCCTGTCTCAGAGAAACAAAACAAAACAAAAACATAACTGGGTTTTTGAAGAACCCAAAACTTTCATTACAGCCTCCTCATGTCTTGCATTAAAATTTTTAGTCTAGCATAGACGTTGGTAAATCTTGGCTGGAAAGATGGTCACTTGTTTGGGGTGTAGAGTTTTACTGTTACAAAGTCGTGCTGATGTCCCTGTGTATTGTCTTGGCTCCTTCTCATCTGAGAAGGGCTGCCCTGAGTAGTTTCAGGAGAGATCACAGGGCCGGCAAGCCTAAACTATTTACGATCTACCCTTTATGAAAAAAGTCCCTGCACTGGCTAGTTTTATATCAACTTGACACAGGCTAGAGTCATTTGGGAAGAGAGAGAGCCTCAACTGAGAAAACAAAACAAAACAAAACAAAAATAAAATAAAATAAAATAAAACCAAACAATCTCACCGGATTGGCCATTGGGCAAAAATGTAGAACATTTTGCTTGATTGGTGATTGATGTGGGAGGGCCCAGTTCACTGGGCAGGTAGTGCTTGGTGCCATAAGAAAGCCAACTGAGCAAGACAGTAAGCAGCACTTCTCCACGGCCTCTGCATAATTCCTACTTACAAGGTTCCTACCCTGAGTTCCCGCCCTGACTTCCCTAGATAAGGAACTACAAGGTGTGAGACAAAATAAACTTTTTTCCCCCTCCAACTTGCTTTTGATAGTGCGATTTTTATCACAGCAACAGAAACCCTAGAACAGATGCCAAGGACAGGAAGCTCATGAAGTCAGGCATCAGGACAGAACAAGGTATAGGGAAGGGGACAAGGCCTGGGGGAGAGGAGAGTGTTCCCTGGGATTCCTGCTTCCCTACTGTCAGTTTCTTCCTTAGGATGACCTAGACATATTCTGTGTGATGAAATCCCAACCAACCATTCACCATTGATGATGCTGTTGTTTCTCATTGTTAATGATCTTCATCTTTAAGTTTCCCGGTTCCAAAATAGCAGGAGAGGAATCTCAGAGAGCTTGGATCATTTCTTTCAAGCTGATGGATCTTGGAGCTTCCAAGCCAGACTGGAGCTGCCCATCTGCCCCTCCATCAGGAGCCCATCTCTCTGGATCAATCCCTGGGGTCAAGTGACATTGTCACTTGGACCAGAGTGTCTTGCTGCTCAGCAAAGGCGATACGGAGCCCCGGCTTAGAGGGGAACAAGGCGGCAGGAGTCAGAGCCTGCCTACTACAGCTTGTGAGGGAATCTGGACTCTCCTTACAGCTGAGGGCAATTGATCCACAAATGACCAGAAAGCCTGCATATGGGTGCTCAGTGTGCCTCTTGTGAGGGGACTAGAGCCCAGGCACTACAGGAGAGCAAAGGGACAAGAAAGCTATATCAAGAGTGGCGCCTTGGGCCGGTATAGGGAACAAGGTATAGGGACTCCTAACACTGAGATGGCTCAGAGATTACGAGCACTGACTGCTCTTCCAGAAGTCTTGAATTTCATTCCCAGCAACCACATGGTGGCTCACAACCATCTGTAATGGGGTCTGATGCCTTCTTCTGGTGTGTCTGAAGAGAGCAATGGTGAATACATAAAATAAATAAATCTTAAAAAAAAAAAAAAAGAGTGGCACCAG
Organism: Mastomys coucha; assembly: GCF_008632895.1. Taxonomy (NCBI): domain Eukaryota; kingdom Metazoa; phylum Chordata; class Mammalia; order Rodentia; family Muridae; genus Mastomys; species Mastomys coucha. Next base: position 34,604,638 of record NW_022196895.1, on the reverse strand, counting down.
ATGGGACGCAAAGATCACAGTCCTCTGAACTCTAGTTCAGAGGCATGAACCAGCTTGACAGAACATGTCCGTGTCCGAGTTCTGCCACAAGCAACTGGTGATGAGTTACTTTCTCAAGTGAGTACTTCTTAGAGAGACCACCAAGCCATGGCTTTCTTAAGGACCTACTGCTGGGCTGCAACCTAGAGCTGCTGATTCCACAGGTCTGCCTTACGGCCCAAGAATATGCATTTATATTCAGAACCAGCTCCCAAGGGATGCTGATGCTGGATGGCTGGACCACACTTTGAAAGCCTTGAGTCCATCAGCAGCAAGACGCTTTCCAGGCGGAGCAGGACGAGCCTAGTGATTCCTGGAATTAGCTTTCTTGTCAGTGAGGAGAACTTGGGGTATGGGCCAGGGGAAGCTCCTCCCTGGTTTATGCAACCTCCTCTGAGCCTTATAAAGATCCAACAGTGTCCCTACCATTGCCCCCCTTTATGCCTCACTCCCACAAGGACCATGTTTCCAGAATCCTGAGCTCCAGAAATACTCAGTCACCTTCCCAGCCTGCTGGAAAATGTTAACTTTCTATTTTTCCCCTTGGCCAAATTTTGTGGGCAGCGTGGCTCCCCGACACGTAGGCCACACAATTGGCTCTCTCAACTCACTTCCCTAAAGGTGATCCCATGTTGGTCAGCTGTCCATGATAAACAGCTCAGACTGGGCAGCCCAAACCCAGGGGAAGCCAGCCTGCTGCGGATCTGGAAAGTTCCCTTCATGCAGATAGAAGGCAGCTGCTTGACTGGCCCAGGCTGAGGCCAAGCCACAAGCCTGGGAGTTGGGGGTGGGGTAGGGGTAACTCAGAGCTCTGCTCTCCACTAAGGCTGCAAATTGCTTCTGCCTTCAGGGCCCTGCCAGCCCGGAAGGAGCCCAAGGAGCTGGAACCCTGAGTGACAGCTGAGTGGAGAGACAGGCTTCATCATCCCACTAAGTCAGTAAGAGGTTTCTGAAACAGGTGGCTCAAATTTCCTTGAAAACCCAGAATAATCCCCCATCTGAAGTGTGTGCGAATCTTGTTGTCACCACCTAGTATTAATGGGCAGGCACCACCAAAGGAAAAAGGGCTTTTCGGCTGCATTTTTGCACAGTGGCTTGACAAGCTCAATAAAAGCTTAAACAAATATTAAACACACACACACACACACACACACACACACGGAGAGTCAGGGTGGTTTAAATGAACTTCTCAAGCCCTTTACCTACTGTAGGAAGAAATTATAATAAAACGTCAGTGCGAAAATAAACCTCATGTGGAAATAAAAATAGAACATAAAATGCCCTCTTACGAGTAACTGCTCAGTACGGTTTATTTCATAACAACATATCATTGTGCGTGAAGTTTTCATAGTCCTAAAGTGTACTTAGGCATTAGGAATGTTGACTCTGAAAATTTCATATTTTATACGCTGGGAGTCTGTGTTTTTTCCAGAAATCTTATAGACCACTATAAAACATGCCCCTTCCTGTCCCCCGCCCCCAAAGACTTTCTAAACTCTAACATAATTCTTCCAAATAGAATATGTAGCTTATCATGTGACCTTGAGTTCCATATTTCAAGGCATTTGCAGCCCTAGCCCACTGCCTGGGTCCAGTCCCAGTGAAGGATCGGTGTAGCTGAGAGAGAGTGCAGCATCTTCCCCGGGGGCCATTCTGAGAACCCAGAGGTAGAGCTGGCAACGGAAAGACCGTGGTCCTTGGGCTGAGGCTTGTCAAATCCTCCCACCTCAGGCTTAGTTGAACCGGATATACTGAGATTATCAAGGACGAGTGCTAGAAGACTGCTTTCATGCACATGTAAAATAAAGAGAAGGAAGGCAGAGGAAAGAGAGTGAAAGAAAGACGGGAGGGGGGATGGACAGGTTGCTTCCTGTCCAGATCATCTTGAGGAGGTGGTCCCCCACTTGCTTTTGTGGAGCCACCCTGATAGATCCTGGCTTGCTAAGCAGAGGTGGGGGAGAAACCAAAAATGACCTCGTGGACCTACAGCTCCCTCCTTCCATGCAAGATTTATGTCTCACCTCAAAGGTGATTTGCTGGGAAAGGTTTTCCTGGCAGGGCCTGAGTGGAACAGCCTGGTACAGCCTCGAGTCTGGCTCAGAGCAAGGGCTTCCATGGGAACCTAAGCTGGCCTCAGAAAAGCCAGCCTCCCCCTTCTGCCCAGGTCATGCTGGGGACTCCTACGAAATACTGTGGCACCACAGTCAGGAGCCCCAGGACAGCAGTGGGAAGGAAGGCAGCCACCAGTTCACACAAGGACAGACACTCACAAGTAAAGGTATATATAGTTAGGCAGTTCCATACGTAGACGCATGTACAGATGCATGTATGTCTTTCTTGGCCAGTTAATCATGACCTCCTGAGTCGAGTGAGAGGTGACTCATTGGTTGGCAAGACCTGGCCAGACATGGCAGAGACACAGGCTCAGTAATCTCTCCAGGGTGGAACAGAGGCTGTGATAGGACCCCACGGACCAAGAGTGAGGAGATCCTGTCCAGAGGGCAAGCCCAGACCGAAAAATGCAGCTTGTTTCTCTCTAATCTGCGTGTGCTAATTGTGTGAGAAGCAAATACCAGCAGACATGGAAAAAATTGTTTCTATTCCTTTGACTCGGCTTGGAGCCACCCGCTCCAAAGAGGAAGGAGAAAGAAAAGGGAAAGATTCTAAAGCTATTTTGTCTGGCTCGCTGGACTCATTGCCTCCTTAGCCTCTGGAAAGGGGGTGGGGTTATCTGGGGCCCCCCTCTCCACTGAGGACCTAAAACACTCCCTTCAATTTCCCACCAAAAAAAAAAAAAAAGTTCCAAACTCGGAAACTGGCCTTGGTTCCCCAGGGCAGAAATTGAGAGCTCAACTCTAAACCACTTCCTTTGCTCTGTAACAATGCACGAAGGAATTTCCACAAATCCCCTTAGCTGTCATGGCTTCCGCTCCTGGACTTGGGTAAAGACAGCCTGGGACATTCCAGCCCTGTGCCGGCACCGCACACCGTTTGATCTGTTTGGCTCCTGGACCAGCCTTGGAGAACTTCAGTATTCATTTCCCTTCTCCTGCATTTCCTCCAGGAGTGAGACATAACTGGGGCTGACCAACTGTGGGAAGAGGCCCAGCCTAGCCTTTGCAGAGCCAGAGAGGTCTCTTCTCCAGCTCTGGACGAGAGAGAGCCCGCAAGTAAGGGACCAGGGAGGACTGGGTGGACTTACCAAGGCTGGAAGTGAAACAGACCCCGTTCATAACCGGGCTGCACCACCCTAGCAGTTGTGCCCTGGGCTGGTATCTGAGAGCTCTGATAGTCAACGACCCTGTACCCTAGGAGGCAGAGGCAGAAGCAGAAACGATTCTGAGCTCGAAACCTCTGTGTCCTCACTCCTCAAGAGCATTCCCCAAGCCTGTTTGTGCCGACCACGCTTTCCAAGTGAACTGTGTTCAAGTTCATCCCCTCCAGCCCAGTGGAAAATCACACCGCCAACATCTGTGAACTCCCCAGGGTGCTCCCGGCGATCGCTGCCAATTCCCAGAGCACCAGAGCTGGATCTGAGCAGAGGTCAGGGGAAGGATGCTCTGGACTTCACTCAGCGACCAGCCGAGTGTGAGCTCAGAAGCACACAGTTTGGTCTAGACTTAACCCCAAACTTCTGAAGTGTCCTACGAGGAATCATCTACTTTTTTGAAGCTTCAGTTTCTCTGTATGGAAAACGGGCATGCATACGAACTAAATCGTGTTCCCTCAAAATTTGTTGAAATTCTGACCTCTACTCACAATTCTTTAAAAAACAAAACAAAACAAAACAAAAAACTCTTTGTTTGTTTATTGTTTCGTGAGGTTTTGTTTCCTAAGAGCAGAGGAGAACTTTGTGAAGTTGATTCTCACCTTCTACCTATACTTTGGTCCAGGAAATCAAACTTTGCTTGTCAAAAGCACTTAGCAAGTGCTTTTACCCACTGAGCCATCTCCTCCTTGGTATGGCTATGCTAGGAAGCAATGTGTCAGGAGTTAAATTATATCACAGGTAAGGGAATCAGTAAGAATCCTTGGGCTGGAGAGATGGCTCAGTGGTTAGGAGCACTAGACTGCTCTTCCAGAGGTTCTGAGTTCAATTCCCAGCAACCACATGATGGCTCACAACCCTCTGTAATGGGATCTGATGTACTCTTCTGGTATGTCTATAGTGTACTTACATAAAATAAATAAAATCTTTAAAAAAAAATAGCCAGGCAGTGGTGGCACATAACTTTAATCCCAGGACTTAGAAGGGAGAGGCAGGCGGATTTCTGAGTTTGAGCCAGCCTGGTCTACAGAGTGAGTTCCAGAACAGCCAGGGCTACACAGAGAAACCCTGTCTCAAAAACAAACAAACAAACAAAGAATCCTTGAGAAGGGGCTTCTGGAGAACACAAGCAAAAAGATCGTTTTCTACAAGCCAGGATAGAGGATAGAGGTCTCCTAGGAAACCAACCCTGCCAACAACATGATCAGCCAGCCTGCCTGATACCATTTCCATGCAGTTCAATTCACTGGCTGGTGCTGAGAATTAGACAGGGGAATTTGATATAATAGGCAACTATAGCATACTCTCATGCTTCCCAAATTCCAGCTTTATCCACTGGCTGTGAGGTTGTTTTTTCATCTACTGATCAATTATACTTTACTTTTATGTGTGTGTTTTACACAGGGGCATGCATGTGGGTAGAAGCACATACATGTGCACTTTTTTTTTTTTTTTTTTGGTTTTTCAAGACAGGGTTTCTCTGTATAGCCTTGACTATCCTGGAACTCACTCTGTAGACCAGGCTGGCCTGGAACTCAGAAATCCACTTGCTCTGCCTCCCAAGTGCTGGAATTAAAGGCGTATGCCACCACCACTGACTCTTTATTTACTTATTTTTTAAAGATTTATTTATTTATTATATGTAAGTACACTGTAGCTGTCTTCAGACCCACCAGAAGAGGGCGTCAGATCTCATTACAGATGGTTGTGAGCCAGCATGTGGTTGTGGGATTTGAACACAGGACCTTCAGAACAGTCGGTGCTCCATCTCTCCAGCCCTGCTGAATTTTTTTTCATACAAGATATTTGAATCATGTTCTCTTGCTTCCTCCAACTCCTCCCAGATCCCTCCCAGCTCTCAACCTACCTAACTTCGTGTGCTCCCTCTCAAAAAAAAAAAAAAAAAAAAAAAAAAAAAAATGGGGTAGGGGGAGAAAGAAAAGAAAAAAAAAGGAAAGAAAAGAAACAACCAAGAGCCTGTAAAACAAAATAAGACCTAAACAAAAGAGCCCACACACAAAAACCCACGAAATCTGTTTTGGGTTGGCAAACTACTCCTGGGCATAGGGCCTTCCCTGGGGTGTGGTTGATATATCCAGTGTGTCTCCATTGGAAAAAAGCAGATCTCTCCTTTCCCAGCAGGTGTCAATTGCTTAGTTTTCTTGTTAGGGGTGGGATTCTCTGCTCACTTCCCCTCCTTTGTGCTGGGATTCTGTCTGGTGTGAACCCATGCAGGTCTGTGGACACTGTCAGAGTCTCTTCCAGTTCATATGTGCATCTAGCTGTCCAGTTGGGTCTGGATGACTCTGATCCCTCAGAGCTCTCCACCACCTCTGGCTCTTATAATCTCTCTGCGTTCTCTTCCATGCTGATCCCTGATCCTTGAGGACAGGATTTGGTTTTGTTTGTTTGGTTGGTTGGTTTTTTCCAAGGCAGGGTTTCTCTTTGTAGCCCTGGCTGTCCTGGAACTCGTTATATAGACCAGGCTGATCTCGAACTCACAGAGATCCTGTTGCCTCTGCCTCCTGAGAGTAATGGGGTTAGGGGAGGATTTTTTGTTTGTTTGTTTTTTGTTTTTTGTTTTTTTTTCAAGACAGGGTTTCTCTGTGTAGCCCTGGCTGTCCTGGAACTCACTCTGTAGACCAGGTTGTCCTCAAACTCAGAAATCCACCTGCCTCTGCCTCCCAAGTGCAGGGACTAAAGACGTGCGCCACCACCGCCCAGCTAGGGGAGGATTTTGATGATTCTCTTTTTCTTCCAGGAAGGCACACAACAAAGTACTTGCCAGCATCATTAACACTGGACAGGAAGGGTGAAGCTTCTCAGTGGACACCAGCTTCATTTCTCTGTGTTTGAGAACATAAGCAAGCGAAGCTGTGTCTTCAGCAACAGGGCCTCACCATCACTCTGTGGAGAGTAAACAGCTTAGACGATCGCCTTTGGTATTTGAAGGTATCTTTGGGATCTTTTGGCCCAGTGGTTACTCAACATGATTGTAGCCCATTCCTGGCACCGAGGGGTTTACTTGAGAACATGAGGCATCTAGTTGGGGTGTTGTCTCTTCTATTACATGGTGACACCACTTAAATTCCTTTCATTTTTCCTTATGTTTTAAGAAGCTTCTACAGTAGTAGGCTTCCATATGGTTTTTTGTTTTGTTTTGTTTTGGTTCTGTTTTTGGGTTTTTCAAGACAGGGTTTCTCTGTGTAGCCCTGGCTGTCCTGAAATTCACTCTGTAGACCAGCCTGGCTTTTGTTGTTGGGTTTTTTTGTTTGTTTGTTTGTGGTTTTTTTTGGTTTTTGGAGATAAGATTTTTCTGTGTAGCCCTGGCTGTCTTGGAACTCACTCTGTAGACCAGGGTGGCCTCGAACTCAGAAATCCGCCTGCCTCTGCCTCCCAAGTGCTGGGATTAAAGCCGTGTGCCACCACCGCCCTCCAGGCTGGCTTTTAACTCAGATATCTTCCGGCCTCTGCCTCTTGAGTGCTGGAAGTAAAGGTGTGCCCCACCATGCTAGGCAAAATCCCATTTATTAATTGTTGTTCTTAGAGCCTATGCTGTCGGTGTTCAGAAAGTGCTGTGCCAAGGAGTTCAAACCTATCCCCCACGTTCTGTTCCTTCAGATTCAGGGTACCTGACCTTATGTTGAGATCCTTGGTCTGTTTGGAGCTGAGTTTTGCGCAGGGTGATATATTTGCATTGTTCTATATGCAGTGATCCAGTTTGGCCAGCACCACTTGTTGAAGACACTGTGTTTGCATCCAGTGTGTATTTTTGAATTCTTTTTTAAAAATCAAGTATCTATAGGACTTATGTCTGGTACTCAATTCTATTGCATTGATCAACCTGTGTTTGTGTGTTTTTTGTTTGTTTGTTTGCTTGATTATTACCGATACCATGCTGTTTTTATTATTTTTTTGTGATACAACTTGAAATCAGGGGGCTGGCGAGATGGCTCAGCAGGTAAGAGCACTGACTGCTCTCCTGAAGGTCCCGAGTTTGGATTCCAGCAACCACATGGTGGCTCACAACCACCCGTAATGAGATCTGACGCCCTCTTCTGGTGCATCTGAAGACAGCTACAGGGTATTACGCTGGGGCTAGTGGGGTTGGGACCAGCGGGGCCATCCTGAGCTCAATTCCCAGCAACCACATGATGGCTCACAGCCATCTGTACAGCCATCTGTACAGCTACAGTGTATTCATACTCATAAAATAAATAATCTTTTTTAAAAATCAGGAATAATCATACCCCCAGCAGTTCTTTTATTATGCAAGGATGTTTTTTCTCTCCTGGGTTTTTTGCAGTTTTATATAAAGTTTTAGACTTTATTTTTCCCCCTCAATTTCTGTGAAGAATTGTGTTGGATTTTTGTTTTTTGTTTCTTTTCATTTTGTTTGTTTTCCAAGACAGGGTTTCTCTGTGTAACTCTGGCTGTTCTGAAACTTGTGGACCAGACTGGTCTTGAACTCAGAGATCTGCCCACTTCTGCCTCCTCGGTGCTAGGATTAAGGTGTGAGCTACCATGCCCAGCACTGAGTTGGAATTTTGATGTGTGAACTAGCAGGTTTTGTGTGTTAACTTGCCACAAGCTGGAGTTATCACAGAGAAAGGAGCCTCCCAAGCCGGGCAGTGGTGGCGTGTGCCTTGAATTCCAGTACTTGGGAGGCAGAGGCAGGTGGATCTGAGTTTGGGGCCAGCCTGGTCTACAGAGTGAGTTCCAGAACAGAGCTACACAGAGAACAGAGAAACCCTGTCTCAAAAAACCAAAAAAAAAAAAAAAAAAAAAAAAAAAAAAAAAAAAAAAAAAAAAAAAAAAAAAAAAAAAAAAAAAAAAAAAAAAAAAAAAAGAAGCCTCCCATGAGGAAATGCCTCCATTCCAGCTGTGGGGCATTTTCTCAATTAGTGATCAAGAGAGGAAAGAGCCCCTTGTGGGTGGTGCCATCCCTGGGCTGGAAGTCTTGGGTTCTATAAGAAAGCAAGCTGAGCAAGTCAGGGGAGACAAGCCAGTAAGGAACATCCCTCCATGGCCTCTGCATCAGCTCCTGCTTCCTGACCTGCTTGAGTTCCAATTCTGACTTTCTTTGGTGATAAGCAGCAATGTGCAAGTGTAAGCTGAGTAAATCTTTTCCTCCCCAACTTGCTTCTGGGTCATGATGTTTGTGCAGGAATAAAAACCCTGACTAAGACAATGGGTATTGAACTGAACCTGTAGATTGCTTTTGGTAGGATGGCCTTAATCTATTAATTAATAATAATCTATGAATCCCATTAATCTATGAGCATGAGAGGTCTTTCCATCTTTTGATGTCTTCTTCAATTTATTTCTTTAAAAAAATATGGCTTTTGTGCCAGGTAGTGGTGGCACCTGACTTTAATACCGGCAATTGGGGAGCAGAGGCAGGCAGATCTCTGAGTTCAATGTCAGCCTAGTCTATAGAGCAAGTTCTAGGACAGTCAGGGTCTGCACAGAGAAACCCTCTCTCTAGAAAGGAAGGAAGGAAGAGAGGAAGGAAGGAAGGAAGAAAGGAAGGAAGAAAGAAAGAAAGGAAGGAAGGAAGAAAGGAAGAAGGAAGGAAAGAAATAGAGAAAGGCAGGTTAGGAGCATGTGCCAGACTTGAAATAGGTCCCATGGAAGAGAGAGACCTGCCCTCTGACCTCCAAACATGAGCTATAGCTCATAATAAAGTAAATATAATAAAATAAAATAAATATAATAAAATAAGTATATGTAAAAAAAGAGCTTAAAAGTGTAGGAGAATAGCCATACCTCTACAAAAATAAATGAAAAACAATCAAATATTAGTTTGTTTTAATCGAGACAGAGTCCTTTGTTGTTAAGGCCTGGGTAACTGCTGCCTGTCTAGCTAGCCATTTTAATATTACAAGGAAACTTTCTCATGTGCCGTTACTAGGAACCTTTTTCATGCCTGAGCTGATAGCATATTCTGTATGTTCTATGCTTTGGTGTTCTTGGAAGCCAATCACAATAGAGGTCAGTTAGAACTGCTTTGTAAACTTAGCCACAATAAGCTTGGACCCAAACCAACTGCCTGGCAGCATCTTCTGCACCTCTAAGCTGCTGCCGAGACTGACCCCAGCATAAGTGAGATACCTGCACACAATAAGAAGCCATATGGAATAAGACTTCCATTTTGAGTAGGAGTCAAGTCAAGTTTTAAGTTTCCAAGACCTCCCTGGGAATTGACATCCTACTTGGCAGAGAGAGTCATGTCCATGGGTAACTGGCATCTGGTTGGCAAGTTAAGATCTGAGTGTTAGGCCGCAAGGCAAGTTGAATACCCCAACCAATGAGGACAGGACAAAGGAACAATAAAACACACATTCCTAAGGAAGTCTTCCATCCCTAAATCCTGATTGGTGAAGTAACTTCACACCGATGTTTGTGAATTTCAGGCTTAGAAGCTCTGAAGGATTTTGACTCATAGTTGTAGTCAGCTCCTGAGTCTGGTCTGCAGCCCTAGGGTGAATGCTCAATTAAATATCCTGGTCTGACTGAGACTGGGATTCCTATGGTCTGTGAGGTGACTCCTGGACCACAGCACCATCTAGCAAGGCTGATTTCAAATCTCAGTCTTTCTGCATCAGCCACCTATGTGCTGGGGTTAGAGGAAGTGCTCCTGCAACCAGCTAAAATGATCTAAAAACTAATTTATTTATGTACTTGTGCTGCCGGAGTGGTCAAACACAGGCCCTCACACATGCTAGGCAAACACTCTTCTATACCCCAGCTCTAAAGTGGCCAGACTTAAATGGTATTTTCTTTTTATTTATTTATTTATTTATTTATTTATTTATTATTTTTTATTTTTTATTTATTTTTGGTTTTTCGAGACAGGGTTTCTCTGTGTAGCCCTGGCTGTCCTGGAACTCACTCTGTAGACCAGGCTGGCCTCGAACTCAGAAATCTGCCTGTCTCTCTGTCTCCCAAGTGCTGGGATTAAAGCCGTGCACCACCACCACCCGGGCGGTATTTTCAATTATAGATAATGCAGAGGAGGGGGTTCAGTGTTCTTAGATGGGGCAACTCAGCATAGTAATGGAGAAGAATAATGCTCACCAAGAAGCTCAGCCAGCACCCTTTTCTCTTTCGTTCTTTGAGACAGGATCTCAAGTAGCTTAGCCAGGTCTCACACATAGGACAGTTCCTTTGACTCAGTTTCCCAGGCACTGGGATGATAGACGTGCTACATTCAGCTTCTAGACAATGTTTTTATATGCTCAAAAAGAGGGAAGGATTTCTACACAAAACAAAAAGCCTAAATGATAAAGGAAACAATCACTAAATTCAACCACCTTTTCAAAAGAGAAAAGAAAAACAATACACCAAGAGAAAATATATGGAACATGTTTAACAAAGGAATAGAATAGAGAATATATTAAGAATGCCTATAACTCAAAAAAAGAAGAAATGCTGAGCGATGGTGGCGCACGCCTTTAATCCCAACACTTTGGGAGGCAGAGACGGGCAGATTTCTGAGTTCGAGGCCAGCCTGGTCTACAGCGTGAGTTCCAGGACAGCCAGGGCTATACAGAGAAACCCTATCTCGAAAAACTTAAAAAAAAAAAAAGAAAGAGAAGAAGAAGAAGGAGGAGGAGGAGGAGGAGGAGGAGGAGAGGAAGAAGAAGAAGAAGAAGAAGAAGAAGAAGAAGAAGAAGAAGAAGAAGAAATATATGCTAAACATGAGTAAATGCCTTGACAAGCACAGAAGAAGAGACACAGTGGCCATTGTGTGATGTGTGTGGGACAGCCACATGTGTGAAAATGTACCCAGCCTCTTTAGTTGTCAGAGAGAGGCAAAGCTTAGCATGGTTGCTCAAGTCTGCTAGCCCAGCCCTTGCCAGACTGAGGCAGAAGGATTGCTATAAGTCCAAGCCAGCCTGAGTTACTTAAGATTAGATGAGGTGAGGGAGAGGAAGAGAGAGATTCAGTTGAAGTTGATTGAATGCATACATTTAACATTCAAAACCCCACTACAATAAAACAAAGAGATTAAAGAGAGAGAGAGAGAGAGAGAGAGAGAGAGAGAGAGAGAGAGAGAGAGAGAGAGACAGACAGACAGACAGACAGACAGACAGGCAGACAGACAGACAGACAGACAGACAGACAGACTTGGACAAAATGAACAGTAGAAGAGACAGAAGTTAAAAACAAAACTAAACCAAGTTAAACCAATAAAAGCACCTGCCACAACAACAAAAAAACCCTGGGCCGCAGATGCACAAGTTGGTACCAACTCAGTGGCAGGTGTGCGCCAGCACAGCAAGGTTAAGCAGCTAAGGGGGGTTTGCACTGAAGATCTTTTCAAGAGTTCACAGTGTTATGATCATAAAATAAGGCAGAGGCAGGCAGATTTCTGAATTCAAGGCCAGCCTGGTCTACAGAGTGAGTCAGGACAGCCAAGTCTACATACACAGAGAAACCTTGTCTCAAAAAATCAAAAAAAAAAAAAAAAAAAAAAAAAAAAAAGATAAAGGCTTATTAAGCTATGTTCTATAACCTTTGGTGAGGTGTGGGGCAAGGGAGTGCCGAGGCATCCCTTCCCCCAGAGAGACCAGCCACACAATGGTATGTATAGAATAGAGTTTATTTATGGGGAGGGGAGTTAAGAAGGTAGTAGAGGCAGAGAAAGACAGAGAGAGGGAGAGAGTAGAGAAGTAAAGGCCATGACCACGTGGGGAGAGGGGGGAAGAGAATAGGGAGAGAGGGGAAGCAAAGAGGGCAAGTGGGAAGCAGGAGTGAGAGAGAAAAGTGAGAGAGAAGGGGGCAAGCAGCCCCTTTTATAGTGGGTCAGACCTAGGCTATTGCCAGGTAACTGTGGGGAGGAGCATACCTGCTGCTGCTGCTGCTAGGTATCTATGGGGGTGGAGTCCAGACAGAATACCAACACACAGGTTCACAGCACCAAGGGTCTCTGAAGTGGGGGTGCCAGTGGAGCTGAAGGCTGAAGATACGCCAGCCTCCATCCACACACAGCTCCTCTGTGAACACAATCTATTATGTTAGTCACACAACCCTTTGAGTTCTACTCCCCCCCACCCCCCAATTCTAATACTGTTTGTTCTTCAGCTTTGTTTTGCTTGTGTGGTTTTTTTTGTTGTTGTTGTTTTGTTTTTTGTTTTTTGTTTTTGTCCTTGTTTGATACAAAGTCTCATTATGTAGCCCTGGCTGTCCTGGGACTTACTATGTAGACCAGGCTAGCCTTCATTTCATAGAGGTCCATCTTCTTCTGCCTCCTGAGTACTGGGATTAAAGGTGTGTGATGCTACACCCGACTCCAGCCCTAATACTATTCGATTGAATTGCCTCACACCTCCTCAGACATGGTGAAGGCCCAACTGCCTTTCCCAAGTGAGCTCAAACTTCCCAGACCAGGTTTCTCCTGGGGTCCACAGTGAGATCATCGAGGGAGGCCTTTGGAAAATGTGGGGAAATGTGAAGAGTCTCCAAGGGACCTTGGGCTACAGTGAGAGATATTGTCAGGTGTCAGGGAACAGTATCTTTTTTTCTTTTCTTTCTTCTTTTTAAAAGATTTATTTCATTTTAAATTCTGGGGGAGTGGTCTCCGTAGCAGATTCCAGGCTGATCAGTGAGACTCCATCAAACAAACATGAGAAAAATGACAACAGGGGACCCCAGAAGCCCCCATGCCTTGAGCTGAACTTTCTACATAACATCCAGCTGCCAGGGACAGCGCTCTGAGGCTGAGCAGCCCTGTCCAGGCTGGGAGGCAGCCCCAGGGGCAGCAGGGTCAACTAAACCATCTCCTAGGGCTACTCTGGGCCTGTGGGTTCCACCACAATTCACAAATCCACCAGGATGCTCTGCCTCCAGAAGTCAGCAAAAGGACCAAGTTGACATAGCAGTGACTTAGCCACACTTAGTGCCTTGAGACAAAAATACTCATTAAAAGGTCGAGAGAAATTCTGAAAAGAGCCAGCCCTCCTCCCTGCTCCCAGCTCATTGTCATCAGCTCTAACCACAAAGCCTTCTGCCCCCAGGGAACCTCTAGTGCCTTCCTTCCTTGTGGCATACCACACAGCCAGTGCAAGAAAGCATTCTTTTGGGTGGGGTGGGGCATGGGAAGTAGGACTCCGAGAGCTGGCTGGTGGAAGGAGAAGGGTGCACCCCTGTCATAACTCCTAGACTTGGGGGGGAGGTGGAGAAGCATGGGAAAGGAGGCTGAAGTGTACACATCTGGAAGAGGAGCTGTCTTCCCCTTCCTGTGTGATTCTTGGTTTTCTCCCTAGAATCTCCTGCTTCTTATTTGGCACTTTTACATATATATATATATATATACACACACACATACACACATGCATACCTATATCCATACATATATACCTACACACACAAATTTACTCTGTATGTGTGTGTGAGTGCATGCGTGTGTGTTATATGTGTAATGTAACCTATAGGGTTACACTTGTAACCATGAGAGCATGCGCCTGCACACCCACAAGCAAAAGCAAGGGCAAGCAAGAAGGGCATCCGATGTTTCCTTGGCTCTCCACCTTTTTCCTTTGAGAAAGACTCTCTCACTGGACTCAAAGCATACTATTTCAGCCAGGCTAAGCCAACTGGTTTTGGAGATCCACCTGTTTCCACCTCTCCATCTTGGGATTATAGGCAAGTGCAGTCATGTCTGTCTTTCATGTGGATGCTGGGGATTTAAACTCTAGTCCTCACACTTGCAATGGCAAGCACCTCCTTCCAGCAAGCCACTTTTTCAGGGCTGAGGATCCCTAGGCCCAAAGCTTTTAACTTATAGCCATTGACTGGGTAGTTTGTTGATCAAAGCTAAACTCTTCCCTTTTGTTCAGCAACCCAACAATTACACAGTCCAAGAAGTATGACGGCAGTGGCTGAAGTCAGGCAACAAATGCCCATTAATAACTTGTCTTTTTTTTCTCCCCATTTTTGAGTCAGGGTCTCAAATAAAAGGTTAAGATGGCCTTGGGCTTCTCCTCCCCTAAGACAGGGTTTCTCTGGGTAGCCCTGGCTGTCCTGGAACTCACTCTGTAGACCAGGCAGAGATGGGCTTGCCTCTGCATCCCAAGTGCTGGGATTAAAGGGGCATGCTACTACTGCCCCTGGCATGAAACTCTATGTAATTGAGACTGGCTTTGAACTCCCAAGTACTCAGATTCTATGATGGGCCACCATGCCTGGCTATAATTTATTCTTTCGTCCTACCTATGCCAGGCATTGTTTAGGCACCACGGTACTTGCAAAGTTTTGTCCCAGCAAGCAGCAACTTCCTTAGTTCTCTCCTCTCAACTGCGTGCCAACTATGAGGCAATAAGATGCATCTTTGTCTTTGTGGGCCAGTGGGGCAGCAGTAGGGTGTTTCTCAGACTTGAGCTCCATGTGCTAACTGTATGACCTTAGGAAAATTAAGAAAAAAATAAAGTCTTCAAGGTTTTATCTGTAAAGTGGGATTTTTTTGTTTTGTTTTGTTTTTCGAGACAGGGTTTCTCTGTGTAGCCTTGACTGTCCTGGAACTCAGAAATCCACCTGCCTCTGCCTCCCAAGTGCTGGGATTAAAGGTGTGTGCCACCACTGCCATGCTGTAAACTGAGATTTTACAGCTGAAATAAACTTTATTGCTAGTGATAATGTAGACCTATGCTGCAAGAGTTACCCCATTTAGTGAGAAGACACAGCCCCAAGGCTTGTCCCAGGGCCAGGATGTTATTAGTAAACTCTCATTTGGGCCTAGAGAAATAGCTCCGTGGTGAACAATCTGCCCCTGCCAATGTCCAGAGTTCAGCTTCTAGCACCCACAACAGGTGGCTAACAACTGCCTCTGGGGAACTGAACTATCTCTTTTGGACACTAGCTGTCCCCACCCCTTCCTGGCCACCTTAATTTTCTTGTTTTTTTTTTTTTTTTTTTTTTGAGATAGGATCTCACTATGTAGCCATGGCTGGCCTGAACTCAGGAGGGCCTTGAATTCAGAAATCTGCCTACCCCTGCCTTTTCTGGACTCTGTGTGCTCTCACATGTATACACACACACACATACACACACACAACACACATATATACCTTCAAAAATAAATTTAAAAAATTCTTACTAAATATTAAGTATCTCTGCCCCAGTGCTCCCTCTGTGCACCATTGTATTGGAGCAAGTTCCCAAGCTATTGTGTGGTTTATTTTGTTTGCTCTTTTGCTCACCATGAGTGTAGAGAGGCATCTGGAACTGTACTCATACTGAGGAACTGAAATTGCAACCTCGAAGCCAATGTGTGGCGCCAAGGGATGGGACTCAAGTGCAAACAATCTCTCCAGATGGTTCCCATTGTTGGGGTCCTTGGGAAGCACATCCCAGGAAGGCTTTTAAAATTATGCTGTTGGACTATGTAAGAGCAAGCAATGCTGTCTGAGAGGTTCCGCGGGTGAGGTACCAGTCCAAAAGCTGACTCAAGATTCGTTCATTTGTTTCCCTGGTGTTGGCATGAAAAGATCAGGTCCTACCATGGCTATCTTTCCCCAAAGGGAGAACACAGAATGCTTGAAATCTCTCCCCACAAGTCTGGTGGGACTAGAGTGGGAACTGTTTATCATTATTATGAGTAAAGCCTGCCTACAGTCAATGTTCAAGTCTTCATGTTTCCAGTGGGCGTGAGAAAACCACTTTTAGAGTAAACATAAAACAAGGCGCTATGTTTATGAGCCCCAATTTCCCCAAAGGCCCTCACCCATTTGGGCAACTGTTTAGACATTTAAAGATGATTTAAAGGAATAGCCGAGCAGAACATGATCTAACCCCCTTGTCGCAGAGATGCGTTTTCTGAGCTCTTCCTAGGACCAGCTTGATGTCTCAGACTACATGGGGCATAGTCTACACATGAGCCCATTTGTGTGCTTGCTATCGGTGTGCTTCAGACACTTGAAGAGCTTACACTAAACTCTCACACTCCCAGACACTCAGAGCAAAGAGAATGGGAGTCCTGCCAAGGCGTCTCTGTCTGTTGGATCTGAAGGTTATGGGATTTCTCCATCTGTGTTGGGTAAAGTGGCAAACAGGTGCTGGCTTGCTCCTCCACACACACTGGTCCTACAGAGCAGGGTTCTCCGAGTCACCCTGGAAAGTCTCAAAGGGACAAGTTGGGTATAGACTCAGCTTTATAAGGGACTGAGTGTGTTTCCTTAATCGTGACATTTCCCAGGGCCTGGCAAGATGGCAGGCATAACGTATACTATGTGTCGGCCAGAGTTCCAGTGGGTCCTAGGTGGATCTACAGGCAGTTTCCTAATGGTTCTACTTGTAAACCTTAAAAAGGAAAAGTACAAGGGGTAGTGCAACGTCCCAGGAGAGCCCTTACAGCCACAGGCACAAAGGGACAGGAAGAGGGGCTGGCTACCCACTGAAGTCATCAGCACCAGGAAGGTGTCTGCTCTCCTCTCCCCTCTAGAGTCTTGCTATGTGCTTCCTATTGGTCTAGTCCAACAGGAAACCAGAGGGACCAGGATTGAACAAGCTCCTGTGGTCAGCCTCTCAAGTCACAAGGCAGTATATATAGGGGCAAAAAAGACTCCATCTCTGCCCTTAAGGGCAATTTGCTGATTGGTGGAGAAGCCTCCATCAGAGCGTGAGGCTAATAAAATAGTCATGTAGTATTTCTTTGGGTCACTGTGAATAATATCCACCTACTGTATACTTGTGCTTCATTGCTCATTACATTACAAAATTGACTTCCTAAATCTCTAGAACAAGGCAAGCACCTACAGGTAAGTACTGTTATTGTCCTCCTATTTTATAGATAAGAAAATTTAGTCAAACTGAGCGGTGGTGCACATCTTTAATTCAATACTTGGCAGGCAGAGGCAGGCAGATCTCTGTGAGTTTGAGGCCAGCCTGGTCTACAAAGTGAGTCCAGGACAGTCAGGGCTACACAGAGAAATCCTGTCTCAAAACACCAAAAAAAGGAAAGAACAGAAAAGAAAATTTAATCACCAAATATTTATACAAACCAGGCATGGCTACTCATGCCCCCAATCCCAGAAACAGGAGGATTGCTATGACTTTCAGGATGGCCTACACAAGTGGTTCTCAACCTGTGGGTCGAGACCCCTGTGGCAAATCTCTATCTCTGAAAATATTCACAGTTCAATTCATACAACAGTGACAAAATTATAGTTATGAAATAGCAATGAAAATAATTGTATGGTTGGGAGTCACCACAACATGAGGAACTGTATTAAAGGATCACAGCGTTAGGAAGGTTGAGAACCATTGGAACAAGTTATCAAGGAAAGCCCATGTCTCAGAAATAAAAAACAGAAAGAAAAGAAAAAATATGAAATTGCCTTACAATCTACACTTACCAATGAAGATGGGAATTCAAGTCTTAATTAATGCCCCTCAAATTTTCATTATAAAAAATATAAATATGTAAAAATTCTGAAACAAAAATTGAACTTAAATTCAACAACAATAAATATCTTGTCATATTTCTTAGTTTGTATGTATATGTATGTATGTTTGCAGCTATGTATCTATCATTTATGTATGAATGTATGTATGCATGCATCTATCTATCTATCTCTCTGTCTGTCTGTCTGTCTGTCTGTCTGTCTGTCTGCCAGAGGCAGATACCTCCCTAGTTGTTGGTAGGGTAGGTCCCAAAGGCCCCCCAAACAATACAGCTTATTGCCACTGCTCTTGGTTGTTCAGCAGAGCTAGGTGGTTAGACCACATTGCTGAAGACAGCTCACACTTCAGTTGCAAGACAGAGAACTCAGGCTGGAACCAGAGTTCAAACTTTTTCCCTACTGGCTAGCTTTCACAGTGCATCAGAGCTGGAGAGATGGCTCAGTGGTTAAGAGCATTTGCTGCTCTTGAAGAGGAACTGGGTTCAGTTCCCAGCACCCACACGGTGGCTCACAGCCATGCTTAACTCCACTTCCAGGAGTTCTGGCAGCCTCTTCTGAACTTCATGAGTACCAGGCACACACATAGTACACATACATAGATGCAGGCAAAAATGCATATATATAAAATAAATAAATCTAAAACATTTAAATAACAACAATAAAAAAGACAGTGCTAGGGTACTAATGGCCCTTGTCTTTAGGATGTTCTCTGAGAGTATTAACTACACAGCAATAATTAAATCCCTCCTCTCAGGAATTTGGAATTGGATTATTATTTACTTACTTATTTTATATAGATTTTGAGACAGTGTCTCACTGTGTAACTTTGAATGACTTGGTATTTATTATGTAGACTAAGGATGGCTTTGAACTTACAAGGATCTAACTGCCTTTTCCCCCTTTAAATGCCTGGATTATAGATGTACACCACCTTGCCCTACAGATTATTTTTCCCCCAGTGCTGGGCTGGAATACAGGACCCTGAGCATCCTAAGCAAGCTCTCTCTTATGAGCTATGAACTGAAATTGGAACTAAGATGCAGGTTGATCTCTGCTGCCCACCTATTGGAGACAGTAAAGTTAAGCAAAGTATGCAAAGTATGCAAGCAGTATGCAAAGGCTGAGAGAAGACAGCTTCTCTCAGCGTCCTGGGGTTCTGGGGGAAAGACCACACCCTCCAGAAGTTTCTTTCCTGAAGGACCTCAGTGTCCAGGAGCACATTTTGCCTTCACACCTAAGCCAGCTTGTCATGAGCCTCTGCCAACCTGGCATTCCCAGGCAGGGCTCAGGAGCAGCCAGCCAGTGGAAAGCAATATTTTATCATGGATATTGTTCAAGCTGCTGGGTAACTGTCCTTTCACATCTGTCTTATTCCTGATTTTTCCTCATGCACAGTGCACTTCCCATATTTCTCACACTAAGGGAAAGGCTCCTATTAACCTTCTTGTAGTATAGCAAGCTGAACACTTGGGAAACTGCCCTCTCCAGCCTTTGCTTATCTCTTCTTCCCTGCCCTTTCCCAAGGTCAAGAGCATTCACCACCTTGCTGCCAGACAGGGGCAAGAGCCAAGGACACTTATGTTCATAGATATCTCATGCCCAAGCAAAGCCGTCTTGGACATAGGCTGGGCCAGAGTCAGCCCAGCCTATAGGCTTGGACCTGAGGCATGTTGGCTGCTCCAGCAAAGCCTTCCCTAGAATCCATCAGGGATCATGACTTTGTTTTTCACAGCAGAAAGGTGGTTGGTGTCTTTCTTCTCTGCTTCCGGTTTGCACTGGCCCTTATGATAAGTATTCTTCACTGTCAACTTGGCTGGCCTTAAAATTACCCAGGCACACCTCAGAGTGTTTGAGCCTTTATCTCAATGGCTTTGCAGTGGACAGAGAAATTCACCATCAGGGCCCACTGCAGGGCGGAAGGGAGATGGTGCCCTGCTAGAGATACGCTATGCTATGGGCATGGATGAAGGGCTATTTCATAAGTGCATCAGATAAGATATTAAAGGGAACAGCCACTGAGCAAGCTTTGAAGAGTGTCCTCTGCAGGGCACAGGGTTAAGTCCATGACAATATAACTAACTATAGCTAGCTCAAGGTGTGACATGCACTGCAGATCCTCATAGACAATCCTCTTTATCTTCTTTTAGGAGGCAAGAATGAATGACAGGGGATATTTTCTACCTATTGTTTTGGTTTTGTTCCTGGGAAAAGTTAAGAGGCCTTCTAGAGTACCCAAGCTAACAGCTAGGTCCACCATCAGACACTTCCCCCTTATATCCTGCCCATGACAAAAACTAGGAGCAGGTGGTGAGCATATGGGGTTCTGACCTGTTTGCTATTCCTCAGTCCCTTCCTCCTGACACAGAGTTGTCTAGGACACTTGTCATCTTCTGATAAATGAAGCTTCCTCTGCTCTGGCTGTGACTGTAGCCAGGCCTCTCTCTGCACATGACAAAGAGAGGGGCGTGTGTGGTGGTGGCACATCAGAGAGCTAGGAGACTCATCAGGATCTACGTGGTTCTGACTGTCCTGCTCTCTATCTGCCTGGCTCCCCTTCCCCTGTATAGTACAAAAGTAGAGGCACAGGAAATGACAAAGGACCCCAACTTGTGGTCCAAGAAGACCAACAGTCCTTTGTACTAGGCAAAAGGACCAAGAGGATTCCAGACAGACATTTTCAGCTACATTCACCTCTCACATGTGCCCTCAAGGGCACATCCCCCAGCTTCCCCCAGCTTTCCCTAGCATACCCAGCATCCCCCAGCTTCCCCCAGCTTTCCCTAGCATCCCCCAGGATCTCCCAGCATTCCCCAGGATCCCCCAGCATCCCCCAGGATCCTCCCAGCATCCCTCAGGTTCCCCCAGCCTTCCCCAGCTTCCCGCAGCTTCCCCTAGCATCCCCCAGCCTCCCCCAGCATCCTGATCTGGCTGGGGTGAAGGAAGAGGAGAGGGAACACTTCCTACCCTGGAGCAGAATCTCAGAATCAGCCCAGCACACTGACTACTCAAAAACAAACCAATTGCACACGTTTAAAGAAACTGATGGAATGCACGTAATTAATTAAAGGGCAAGACTCAAGTCAGACTAAATACTGGAAACTAGGAACTGGAGTCCAAGTCTTTGCATGATCGGAAGGAAGAACTTCCCAATTTGATTGCAGAAAGCAATTTACTTCAATTAGCAGTGACATAAACAAGGTGATTGCTTAATAGAAGTACTGCATCCCTAAAACATAAACAGCCCGCCTCACATCCCTCACCACTCCATTAGCAGCTTGGGTTGCGTTTCCTGAGACAGGTTTGATTAACCCTGTAGGAGCCACTCCCAAACAGGTCACTTCATATCCTAGCAAGGGTTTTCAGGCCTACTGACATTTGTTCTGTATATTCACTTTACACAGCAAGTATGTGTCTATGTGTGTCACTTGCCTTTTTGTTTGTTCTTTTTTTTTTTAAGATTTATGTATTTATGTATGTATTTATTTATTATATGTAAGTACACTGTAGCTGTCTTCAGACACACCAGAAGAGGGCATCAGATCTCATTATGGATGGTTGTGAGCTACCATGTGGTTGCTGGGATTTGAACTCAGGACCTTCAGAAGAACAGTCAGTGCTCTTAACCTCTAAGCCATCTCTCCAGCCCTTTTTGTTTGTTCTGAAGACAGGGTTTCTCTGTGTAGCCCTGGCTGTCCTGGAACTTGCTCTGTAGTCCAGGCTGGCCTTGAACTCAGAAATCCACCTGCCTCCGCCTTCTGAGTGTTAGAATTTTAGGTGTATACCACCACACCTGTCCTGGTTTTGTTTTGTTTTGTTTTAATTTTAAAAAATGTTTAACTATATGGGGGCTGGAGAGATAGTTCAGCAGTTAAGAACACTGGCTTCTCTTCCAGAGGACGCAGGTTCAGTCCCCAGCACCCACATGGTAGCTCACAACAAGCTGCAATTACAGGGACTCTGACACCAGGCACACATGCGGTGCACATACATATATGCAGCTAAAGTACCCATATACACAACATAAATTACATTTAAAAATAGATCTTAGGAGAGATGGCCCAACGGGTAAGAACACTGACTGCTCTTCCAAAGGTCCTGAGTCCGGATCCCAGCAACCACATGGTGGCTCACAGCCACCCGTAATGAGATCTGACGCCCTCTTCTGGTGCATCTGAAGACAGCTACAGTGAATTACACCAGAGTGGGGGGGTTGGGGGGGACTGGCAGAGGTCCTAAGTTCAATTCCCAGCAGCCACACACATGATGGCTCATGGCCATCTGTACAGCTACAGTGTACTCACACACATAAAATAAATAAAATAAATCTTTTTAAAAAATAGATCTTAGGGCTGGTTAACTTTGGTATGCAATGTTTTTCTTTTTTAATAGCAGAGTTGGTTTTCTTTTTATGTTTTATTTATGTATGTATAGATGAGGATGTGCATGTGTCCTGCACATGTGTGATAGTAAGACAAGTGACAGGGATATGTATTACCTTCCATTGTGTGAGTCCCAAGGATTGAACTCCGGTTGCCACACTTGGTAGCAAGCACCTTTACCTAGTGAGCTATTTCACTGGCCTTGCATTGTATTGTATTGTATTGTCTTTTGAGGCAGGTCTTTCTATGTACCATTGGCTGTCCTAAAATTCAATATAAAGACTGATCTGGTTTCAAACTCATAGAGATCCACCTGCCTCTGTCCCACAACTACTGGGGTTAAGAATATGTGCCACTATGCCTGGCCCTCTTATTTGTTTGCTTAAAACAGGGTCTTAAATAGCTTGGGCTGGTCTCTGACTCCCTATTGTAGCCAAAAGTGACCTTGAAACCCTAGTCCCCTGCTTTCATCTTCCAAGTTCAGGGATTACAGGCTTAGGCCACGATAACCACTCTCAAGTGTTGCTAGGCAGGCATCCTCCCAAATGAGTGACATCCTTCTGTTCCATGGCATTTTCAAATGTTTTAAAATTACATTTATTTACTATGTGTGTTTGGGGGTGGAGGGCACACACATGCCATGGTGTGTGTTTAGAACTCAGGGGACAACTCGCAGGAGTCAGTTCTCTCCTTCTACCATCGGGTCACGGGGATTGAACCCAAGGTTGTCAGGCTCAGCTTTACCCACTGAGCCACCTCCACAGCTCCCAGGACTTTCTGCAACTCCCTCCCCTTTGAACTTACTTTTTTCTCCCTTTTCCTTGTGAAATTAACTTCTTGCCCTGCCTATGGCTCCAGTCAAATTCCCCCTCCTCAGTGGGACCCTCTCTCTTTCCACCTGTTCCAGCTCCTTCTGTCTTCCACCTAACCTTTGGTATTATCCAAGACACGTGTTCATAGCTGATCTGCCCCCATCCCCCGGAAGAATCTTCTCTTCTGGCTTAAACTCCCTCCAAAGGCCCCTTGCTTTCTCCTGGTTGGCCATCCTTCTCCCCACCCCAGGAACGCAAAGTCCAGATGGAAATTCCTGTGCTCCCCACCCGGGAGAGGACCTTTAGAAGAGGACCTGGCCTCCTCACAGAAAGGCATTCCCTGCCCTGGACTGTGGGGAACAACCAAAGTTGTTTACAGAACTTTGAGCTGCATCCTGCCCACCTCCTGTAGCCAAACCCCACCCCAGTCCAGGCTCCCCTACTCTGCCCGGTGTGTAGGTGATGGTCACAGGTCAAGGAAGATTGGGCAATCTTAAGGTCACTAGGTTCCTCAGCTCAAGGAGAGGGTAAGAGTCATGAGATGTTTGTGTGTGAGCACCCCAGCTTTGGGCTGTAGGGGATCCACATCCCTCAGTTTTTTTCCCAGCAGCTCTGATGGGGGCTGATCAGCCTGCCCTGTCCCCCTGTCGCACACTGCCTGACTTGGATCCTCAGTTTCTTCATTATGCTCTCTCACGTCACCTTCCGGGCAAGGTCAAGTGCAGCCGCCTTCACGGTCTGGTTTTGGTGTCTGTCCCTATGTGACTGGAGTCTGGTGGATACAGAAGCCCAAAGTCCACCCTGCACGTTTGCAACATCTTTAAGAATGGGGGTGGGGAAGGGGAACATGATCCGGAAGTGTAAAATATAGGATACATGAAGGGGAGGCTTTTGTTTCTAACGAGCGAAGTGATTTTAACATTCATCTGCCATAGGCAGGGTTTCCCAGGCCCACGTGACAGATAAGGAAACTGAGGCTCTCAGAGTAACTTGCTTCCAGTTACTAAACAAGGAAATGGAAATTGTTTTCATTGTTTATGTTCCATGCATCCTGCCAGGATGTGGCAACGTGAGCACAGGCCTCATCCAAAGAGATAAAAATCCTGGAGGATGGAGGGTGGTGAGGGAGGGGCCTCAGGCTGCAAAATGAAGATGGAGAGGGGCCAGAGATTAGGTCATGAGTGAAGGGTACAGAGAATGGGTTTTATGATTTGGTTTCGAGTTGTAAAAAGAATGCATGAGAGGGGCAGCATCTACAGACACAGCTCTGGAAGTATGCTAAGGCATCCAAGAGAGGGAAGTTTGGCCTGTGGTCAGGCTGGGACTGGGACAGGAGAAGGCTAGGCACGGGAGAGACAGTGGCGTGGGGCTGGAAGGATAGCAGGGACTGTTGGATGTGGATGATGATGATTGAAGCTTGAAGCTGCTTTGCAGATGGGTAACACAAACTCCAGAGCTACCCAGATCTGTAGATTTATAGCAACAACCCCAAGGAATGGAGACCTTTTTTTTTTTTTAAAGATTTATTTATTGTTATATGTAAGTATACACTATAGCTGTCTTCAGATTCAGACACACCAGAAGAGGGCATCAGATCTCATTACAGATGGTTGTGAGCCACCATGTGGTTGCTGGGATTTGAACTCAGGACCACCAGAAGAGCAGTCAGTGCTCTTAACTGCTGAGCCATCTCTCCAGCCCCTGGAGGGAGACGTTTTTTAACTTGATCCCTATAGCTGGTCCTTTCTTTTATCAGTCTCCAGGTTAGACAGTCATTCCCCATTCTGAGTGGGCCACAGCCTTGACTTTCCAGCCTCATAGTTATCTTCTACAGAAATGTCTTAATGTAAGCCAGGTCCTGTGGCACAGGCTTATCATCTCAGCTCCCTGGGAGGTAGAGGCAAGAGGATCTCAAGTACAAGGCCTGCCTGGGCTACTGAGTGAGTTCAAGACCAGCCTGGGAAAATGAGTAAGACCCTATCTCAAAAGAAACAAAAATTTGGGGGCTGGAGAGATGCCTCAGAGGTTAAGAGCACTGACTGCTCTTCGGAAGGTCCTGAGTTCAAATCCCAGCAACCACATGGTGGCTCACAACCATCTGTGATGAGATCTGACTCCCTCTCCTGGTGTGTCTGAAAACAGCTACAGTGTACTTATGTATAATAATAAATCTTAAAAAAAAAAAAAGAAACAAAAATTTAAGGGCTGGGGATATATGGGCCAGGCTAGGCTCAGAGATCAAATTCTCCCTAGTGACCATGGGATTGAACATGGAGCCCCACTTGAGGCCATCCAGCATTTTCCTAGGAGCTAAAGTATGGCTCCCTCCATGGTTCCCTGCCTATTCTAAAGTAGAAGTTCTGATTCTATGTGACTCTTCATCTGGCTACACAGGGCGCTCTCCATCCATAGGCGTTATGATAAACCTAAAACTACCCACTGATGACTCTCACACACTTCTGCTGTCCCCAGGCTCATTACAGGCCATAATAATTCTCTTTCACTATTTCCCCACTAGACTTACAGCATCCCACCAGGCCTTGGGAATTCCGGCCAGTCCTCCTCTCTTTCTGTCATCTCTTTATAGAGTTGGAGGAGCTGTGATCCTGTTCCCTAGGAAACTCAAGAGCTTCCATCTTCATCCCCCCAAACCACATCACTGGGGTCAAAGGCAGGGAGGCCAAGCTTTTCTTGTTAAAATGATAATTCCCAAAGGACATTGTCTGTCCAGTAAAAGAATGTGAATCCCAGATGCTGGTCAGAGCTGTCAAGACTGTTGGTGCTCACAATCTGGTGGGCTTGTTGGAGTCTTTTCCAGAACCACCACCCCTCATCTCACCCCCAGAATGGATCTCTGTTCAGCAGGGAATCCGGCTTCCCCAGCCCTGTGCCTGGCAGTTTCAAGTCCCACCACCCTCTAACCCCAAGGAACCCACCCAGCCAGCCCACCTCCTCCAAGTTCAAGCCAAAGGAATACTAGGAATTGGGTTTTTTTCCTTTTATCGTTCCTTTCCTCTTTCTTTCCTTCTTTCCTTCTTTTTTTTTGACTCAGATAGAGTCCCATGTCACTCAGGCTGGCTTCGCATTCATTGAAGAGCTAAGGATGGCCTTGAACTGATCTCCCGACCCCATTTCTCCGTGCACGACCACATCTGGTTTAGGCTTTAGTGCATGTTAGGCAAGCACTCTGCCAACTGAGCTACCTCCCTAGTCCAGAAGGGACCTTTGCATGTTTCAGTGCTGTGTCTCATCTCTCAAAGTTTAATTTCTTTACCTGCACAAGGGCGCTCCAGAGCCCTCAGCCCACAGGACTGTCATCGGATCAAGTTCAACAAGGATCATAATTATTTCGAACGTCGTGTGAGCCATTTACCAGAGTAGAAGCTTTGTTGAGATCATCACACTTAATCTCCCTAAGAACCCCGTGAGAAAGGCTGTTAACACCCTTATTTCAGAGGTGAGACAAGCAACTCACGCCATGGCCCGGGGCCACCTGGGGCTGGGATGTAGACCCCCTCCTCCCTGCATCCAAGGCTATACCATAGTCCCTTGACTTACATAGCTCCTCCATGAATGTGGCTTGAAGCCTGGGAGGCAAAAGTGCCCTACTGTCCTGGCAGAAACAAAGATCTCCTAGAAAGATGCCTCTCTTCCACTGTTAGACTATTGAGACAAGGCTGGGACCCTAGCATCAGCCAGAGGGAACACGGTTCTGATAATTCCTCAGACCACCTTACAGGAAAGATGAGCCAGAGACAATGGTGATGGATGGGGTTTAGAGATACGTACCTCTTGTCCTCTGTTTAAATGTAAACATCCCAGGACCCCAAAATTTGACTTGAGAGGGATTCCTGGACCCCTTTGTTCCTCTTCTCATTGCAGAGATGGAGTAGATCTCCTTTTTCTGCTGTTCACGGTCACTGTTTACTTTATTAGCTTATTGAGGGCAAGTGGCTGAGCCCAACTGGTTAGGGGCTGCCAGGGCTCAGCCTTGGTCCTAACCACTCCAGTAACAATATGGCCCATTGAATAACTGGGAGCATCGAGCATGAGGCTCCCTTAGCCCTAACTATTCTCCAGAACGGGCCTGGGAATCACCCACAGTCAGACCTTCTGAACCTGCTCCCGTTCCAAGTCTCACATCTGCGTTCTTGCAAAAGTACAGATTAGAATAGACCACGACTGGAAAGCCCGCCTTTTCCATGCTTCTCCTCCGAAGCCCGGTCAGTCCCAGCGGTCAGCCAGAGCTCAGGCCCCGGGGGGGAGATTCAGAGCCTCCGTGGAGAAGTTGAATGGCTGATTACCAAAGTGCCTAATTTCATTCTTCCTGTTTCTTTTATCTGACCTGTCAGATACCAGCCTGAATCAATACATCAGGAACTGGGAGGTAGCTCCAGGTACCATCGGGATATGGAGGACTGGATTCCAAAGAAAATCATAGTATGAGATCATTCATTATAATATTTAGCTCCCAGAAGAAACCACTGTGAGCCCCATCCAAACCACAGACAGCTTTGGCAGCCGCGCTATCCTCTGACAGTTACATAAGCTTTGCAGGGAAGTAAATACCAACTCATCTCGAAGGAATTTTAAGGGGTAATAAACCTTAACCAGTCTGTGCAGAGAAGGTTCTCTTCCGAGGGCGGGACTGTGGTTTGAGAGAGGAAAGAACGGAGCCCTAGGGCTCAGGGGCAGGCTTGGGAGGCAGACCTTGTGGGCTAGGCTGCGCATGTGCCTCAGAGATGCTAACTCCGCAGGCTCAGAGTCCCTGGCCCAGCCTTTCCTCACACGTGCTAAGCAAAATGGTACTTAACTTACGTTGTACCTGGATTCCCCCATTCCAACTCATACACCATTAGGATCAGTTCTCTATTCCTGTAGATACTGAGTTTCCCATCGCTGGAGACGTTCAAGCATATTTAAATGTAGAGTACTGGTTTTAAGGACGGGCTACTTCTAAGGTTTCACTGTTCCCTCACAAGCTTCAAGGCAGAGGACTGCCCTTATCATCGAACAAAAGGCAGGTGAGTAGATGGGAGACTTTGCATCCAGCACCTGTGATCTTGGGCCTGTGCTTTGACTCTGTGCAAGCGACAGTCACTTCTGCCTACTTCCCCGTCTTGTTGGGGATAAGCAGATGAACTAACTGCAGGTGTGTGCGAAAACTGCCTTGCAAATTGCAAATTGTTTGGCCATCCGAAAGATGCCACCGACAAGCCAGGCGCTAAGTGAGGACGGTGGCTCTCTGCCTGCCATGTTAGGAGAGGTAGTCAACTCAACCTGTTGTCCCTGGATGTTCTCTTCCACCCCCTCTTTTCTAGGGGATCGCAATAACGTATGCTGTGAGTAGGGCTGTAGATCGCAGAGCTAGACTGCTGAATCCTTGATATTCCGCACAGCGTTTTCTTTTCTTTTTAAAATTTGTCTTGTTTTGGAGACAGTCTCAAACGGAGATAGTGTAGCCCTGGCTCTCCTGGAACTCACTCTGTAGACTAGGCTTGTTTCAAATTCACAGAAATCTGCCTGCCTCTGCCTCCTGAGTGCTGGGATTAAAGGCTTGTGCTGTATACCTAGCTTTTTTTTTTTTTTTTTTAATTACATTTAGTGTGTGCTCATGTCTGGATGTGTGTGTGTGTGTGTGTGTGTGTGTGTGTTCGTGAAGGGGGGGGAGAGTATGCATGTGTCATAGTACACATAGAGAGCTCTTAAGGTAACCTGCAGGAGTTAGTTCTGTCCTTCTGCTACGTGAATCCCAGCAACTGAACGGGAATGGTAGAGCTTAGAAGTCAAGAGCTTTCATTGGCTGAGTCATCTTTTCTCCACTTTACCCACTGGGCCTCACTCTCTTCACTTGATCTTTGCATAATAACAGTGCCTACCTTGGTTCTTGGGAGAGCATTATCTGGCACAAAGCTAGTGCTATATAATGTGTTGCTAATCATTAATGCATTAGCTAGCCAATCGCCTGGCTTTCTTGTAGTCACTGATCCAAGATAAGGAATACAATACAAGAATGAGCAGATATTCTTTCTCTCCGAGATTTATGTTTAGTTTATTTATGTGTACGTGTACCATGTGTGCTTAGGTGCCCCTGGAGGCCAGAAGAGGATACAAATGCCCCTGGAACTGGACACCTACAGGCAGTTTCGAGCTGCCTGGTGTAGGTGCTAGCAGTATAACCCAGCTCCTCTGCAAGAATAATAAACACCAACCACTAAGTCATCTTCTTAGACCCAAGATAGGTAGATTACGTAGAGGACAATAAAGGCATGGAGGACCATTTAATGAGCATTGACTATGTCCCAAGCACTGTGTTCCATACTAGTATTCCATCTACTCCAGTCACAGTGCCTTTGAGGAATCAGAGTCAGCAGGCTGGTGCTATAGGAGAGGCACCTGAACCTAAGCCGGAAGAGTGACTCCTTAGTGACATCAGCGTTTAGACACAAGCAGTCTGACCCAGACCATGTTTGCTTAACCTTATGTGAGACTTGAGGCATTATGTACAGCTGTGGAAGGTGTGACAGGGTTAGACACTGGTGACCTGAGACCCTGTGGTGAGACACGTAAGGCAAAGGGACAGAGGATGTCACGCACACAGTGAGCGACCCTGGAGCTATACCGTTCAGAGTTTGGCCATTGCAGATATGAGGCCTGGGCTTTTAGAGGAGGAGGTTTTAGAAGGTTGAGGTGGTCCATGCCTATAATCCCAACCCTGGAGAGGCTGAAGCGGGGGGATAATTAGTAAGAGGCTAGCCTGGGAAGCACAGTAAGATGGTTTAAAAAAATATAGCCGAGAAGAAGAGCCGCTTTTAAGTCCAAAGTATTTGGAAACAAATGTCAAACCTGAGGGGACTGTCGAGTTCAAGGGAGACTGAGTCTTCCCCTGCTGTGTAGACAGTAAGGATTATACTCCCAGAACTGGGCATCTGGGAGGAGCAGTGGGCAAAAGAAACACCCCCCCCCAAAAAAAAGAAACAACCCACCCAACCAACAACAAAAAACACGAGGAGACAAAGCTGCCTGCTCTGCTTAGGCCAAGACCAGCACAAAGGTAATGAGTAACTCGGCTCTCTGAGCAACAGTCTGGGTAACCATAGCAACTTCAGGGTTAAGTCATTCAGAGACCCCTTAGGCTGCAAAAGGAGTGCCAGAGCCCAGCAACCACATTCCCAGAGTGCTGGGCCCTGGGCACCGGGATTCCCCTGCTCTCTGCCCACTAGCAAGAGCTCTCAGAGCCTTGAATGAAGATGTATACACCTAAGCCTTGTCCCAGAGTTCTTACTGCCTGACCCCATCCGTGGGACACAAGCTCAACTCTTTCTCTAGAACTCCACTTGTTTCCCCAAACACACCCAGGCTGAGAATGCCCTAGAAAGACAGGGGACTCCCACCATGTCCAGTGCTGTGGTAAACTCTAACACACTTGGGGAATCTGAGATGAGGGAGCTGAAGGGAGGGCACTGTTGGGAGAGGGTACAGCCAAAAGGAAACTCGGAAGAGACTGGAAACCTCTGGGAAATCCTACAAGGATGTAGTGTGAAGTCTAGCCTGTCCACTACTGATTGGCCAGTAGGTTCTGTATCAGCTCTGAGGAAGGGCTCTAGGTTAAGGAACCAAGAGGCTCCTGGTCCAAGTGTGTTGGGACCTGTTAGCCAACCACCCAAGTAAGGCACTTGTCCCTCAGCCTCCCCCATGTTGCAGACAGGCAGCTGGCAGCTTGTTTTATGAACATCCAAAATCTATAAGGAACCACAAAACCACATTGCACTGCAGACAGCCAATTGCAAAGGATGCCAAGGCTGGGGGTGCTGCCTGATCCTCCTCCCGTGGTGAGGCCCACCAGGAAGTCTCCCCTCTGGGAAGCAGGGCTGGGCATCTGCTTTCTCTCTGCCAGGCTTTGCTGATTTCCCATCTCTGTGGGCTGTGAACAGCTGCTTTCTCCCAGGGTAGATTTGAAGATGGGGAAAGAGAAGTAGTTGGTAAGCCTAGCTCCAAAGGTCAGTAAGTAATGGAGACTGCACGCGTGGGACCTTCGCAAATACCTGTCACCTTTCCACTGTCTGCCACAGACTTCTCACAAGGGGAAGAAATCAGAAACTTGGGGAACCTGGGAGCTGGAAGATGGTACCAGAAACCTACCTCTCTTTCTTTCTTTCTTTCTTTCTTTCTTTCTTTCTTTCTTTCTTTCTTTCTTTCTTTCTTTTTTCTTTTCTTTCTTTCTTCCTTCCTTTCTTTTCTTTCTTCCTTTCTTCCTTTATTTTCTTTCTTTCTTTTCTTTCTTTCTTTCTTTCTTTTCTTTCTTTCTTTCTTCCTTTCCTTTCTTTCTTTCCTTCTTCCCCTTCCTTCCTTCCTTCTTTCTTTTCTTTCTTTTTTTTTTGAGGAGGGTTTTTCTGTGTAGCCTTGGTTGTCCTAGAACTCACTTTGTAGACCAGGCTGGCCTCGAACTCATAGATCTACCTGCCTCTGCCTCCCAAAATGAGATTAAAGGCGTGCGCCACCAGCACCTCAGTATCATGTAAACCAAACATGGTAGTATATTCCTATAATCACAGCACTCAGGAAGTAGAGTATCTTAGTTTTTCCTATTGGTACAATGAAAATACTCTGACAAGCCAGGCACCTTTGGCAAACACCTTTAAGGAAAGTACTTGGGAGGCATAGTCAAGCTGATTTTTGGAAGTTCAAGGCCAGTCAGGCCTACATAGCAAGTTCTAAGACATCCAGGCCTACATAGTGAGATATCTATCTATCTATCTATCTATCTATCTATCTATCTATCCATCCATCCATCTATACATATTTGTATACATATAGATAAATATAGATAAGTATAGATACATAAATGTATCTTTCTATATTTAGATACATAGATAGATTCAGATGTGTTGATGGTAGGTAGGTAGATAGATAGATAGATAGAGGTTATTAGGCTAGCTCACAGGCTGTGGTCCAGGTGATTCAACAATGGCTGTCAGATAATGGAAAGACTGGCAGTTGTTGAGTCCATGAGGCTGGCTCTCTCAGCAGTCCCAATCTAGCACTAGAATCCCAGAGGATTCCAGAGAGCAGCTGATCTTCAGTCTACATCGGAATCCCAAAGAAATTAATCTTTTGCTTTTTGTTTTTCCAAGCTAGGGTTTTTTTGTGTAGCCCTGGCAGTCCTAGAACTCAAATTATAGACCAGGCTGGCCTTGACTTCACAGAGATCTACTTGCCTCTGCTACGATTAAAGGCATGCACCACTATCCCCCAGCTAATAGGTTAGTTCTAATACCAATGAAGGGATGCCTCAACAACAGGATAGATGAACTTGCCAGCAAGAGTGGAAACAAGAGAAAAGCAAAGTTTCTTTCCTCCATATCTTTTTATCTGGGCTGCCACCAGTTGTGATCCAGATCTGGGGTCTTCTTTCATCAGATAATCTGATTAAGCGAATCTTTTACAGTCTTGCTCAGAAGCGTGAGGTTTTTGTTGTTGTTGTTGTTGTTGTTGTTGATTCCAGATACAGTCAAGTTGACAACCAAGATCAGCCACACACAGCAAGTTAAGGGATAAAGGTTAATTCTGGCTCACAGTTGAGGTTAGTCCATCATGGTGGTGACACCACAGTGGCAGGATCAAGAGAACTGTATGTCACAACCACAATAGTGAAACAGTAGCTTTAGTGCATCACAGGGACTACACAGCCTTCTTCGCTACTAGCCAGTGGACCCAGGTCTCTGTCACCGCCCAGCATCGTGAGAGAAGTTTAAATCACATATCCCTAGACCAGAAAAAGAGCAAATCAAAATTCCAAGCTCTAAGCCAGGTCTGGTAGCTCACACCTTTAATCCCAGCACTCAAGAGGCAGAGGCAGAGGCAGGTAGATCTCTGAGTTCGAGGCCAGGCTGGTCTATAGAACAAGTTCTATGACAGCCAGGGCTACACAGAGAAACCCTGTCTCGAAAAACCAACAACTAAATAAACAAATGAATGAAGCAGAACCCCAAGCAGAGTTTCCATTGGATGTTTAGTTTCACATCTTAAACTGGGAGCTATCTGTCCTACTAGTAAAGGGTTGCTAGGCGAACCTTTGGCTTTATTACAGAGCCCTGAAATACCTACTTCCTTGCTTATTCTGGGAGGATGAAAGCTGAGGGTCCTCACCCAGAGGGAAAGCAGTGCGGACGTGGAAAGAGACTAACAGAGAAGGGCATTTTTTCCCCTTTCTTTTTTAGTGTTTACTTTCAATTGTTATCAAATATAGATAAGCTCACGGTCCTCTTGGTCCCTTTCTCTGGCTACGGTCCCTGTCCAGAAGGGACCATAGGTGGTGTTTATCTCTCCAAGCTTGTCTTTGCAAGCACGTTCCCATGTGTATACAGATGGAGCTGATTTTTATAGAAGTATGTTTCCTACCCCTCCCACCGCCTCCCCTCCCGCACGCCTCCCCTCCCCCCAGCCCCCCACTATGTCCTGGGAACCATCAGCACTCCTGGCTTTACAAGGCAACAGTTTAGGAAGTGCTGAGTCCCATTTCCAGATGTCTCTTGCCTGTGTGGAGCCAGCTGGAGTGAGCCAAGCGATGGCTGTGCAGCAAGCCGCCCTGCTTATCGCTGCTGTTCCGCTACCCGCAACCTCCTGCCTTCCACCTGGCCGGGTATGGAGGAAGCTCGGTAATGAAGGCTGTGCCTGCCAGGCATACATCCCAACTAGATGCAGCTGAGAAGGGCTGGCGAGGCGTGCCTGTGCCCCAGCTGGTTCTAGCTTGCTCGCTCTTTCTATCTTCTTCTTCTAGTTGGCCTGTGGGCCCCAGGTTCCAGGATCAGGTAAGAAGGCAATGGTGTTACTGGAGAAACTGGAGTTTCCATTTGGATCTTGGTAACAGAGGCACCTAAAACTGGACTCAAGAGGAAGATCAAAGACCATTTTATTCATTAGGGTTTGGATGAAAAATAAAAGGGTGGCTGGTGAGGAGGGGGGTGGGAAAGAGAAAAATAGTCAAGCCTTTTGAGTTAGGGTCTAAGGGAATCAGCGAGTCTAGCAATGGAGGTTGGCAAGCAGCTGCATGCTGGACCCGGGGGTGGGGGGTGAAGAGGACTTCAGAGAAAGAGTAAGAAAGCCCAGAGTGTCAGAGAAAGTATGCTTATCTTTTGCTTGTTGCAGGTATCAGAAAGGAATGGATAGAAAGAAAAATGGACAGTTACTTTTTTTTTTGAGTTAGAGCTCAGAAAAGAGGATAGGCCCAGCACTGATTTATGCCAGACACTCTGTAGGCACAACGTCAAGAGACAGGCTTCTGGGAAGTATAGCATCTCATTAAAGGGACAATTATTCCCGCCATCTCCTTAGTATATCCTCGGGTGAATTGGCCTTCCTGAGGACTGGTTTCCTGCCTAGTGATCAGTGGGCCCAGATGGATTGACTACTGACTCCTCCCAGATGGAGGAGACAGTATCACGTTCTAATCTCTTCCGCTGAGCAGAATGGCAGGCCTCCACCGGGGCCACCGGTAGAACTGATTCCCCTCTTTGATCAAGAGGCAGAAGCTTTGAGTGTCAACCGAGCCCTAATGTTTCCATATTTTCACACAGTATTTTAAGCCCAGGGAGAGGCAGTTGTGATGTTTCCCCTTCTAGTGTTACCAGGGAAACAGCCAGGGACCATCACCAACTGCGAATGAGGGGGTCATCTTAAATGGCTTTGGAGCCTTTCACATCATCACGGAGTGGAAATCTAATGAGACCTTTGGCCTTCCTCCTCAGTGGTTGAAACCCTAAAACTATTTAGATTATCTGAGGTTGGAGTGTGGAAGGCAGGGAGTGGGGGGAGCATCGAGTATAGATCGGCTGTGAACAAATGAGGTTATGACAACAGTTGAGCACTCAAGGTCCAGAGGTGCATTGCGTCGCTGCTAAGATTGTAGCAGATAAGTCCTGAACAGAAACAGGAGCCCCACACACTTTTGGCACCTGCGCTCTCTGCTCAGGACAGAATGAAAGAGTGTCCAGCTTCTGGAGGAAACAAGGAGCTGCTGCTTTAAGGGTCAGCATCCTAAACTGCCTCACCAGCTGTCACCTGCTGCTCTCGTCAGTAGCCTTCCCAAGACTGTCCAACCAGCTCCCGCAGCTATAAGACAAACACACATATGATGGACCTCCTCCTGGCTGCCCTTCTGTAATAAAACTGTTCAAAAATATTGGTAATGGTAAATTGTTTTTGTTGGTATTCTGTTTTATTTTATTTTGTTTTAGGGGGTGGGGATGGGGGAAAAAGCCAGTGGTGGTGGCACATGCCTTTAATCCCAGCACTTGGGAGGCAAAGTTAGGCTAGCCTGGTCTACAGAGTGGGTTCTAGGATAGCCAGGGCTAGAGAGAGAGAGACATTCTGTCTCAAAAAACAGAACAGGACCTTATATAGACTGGCCTAGTTAGCTCTTTTTGTTTTTTTTTTTCCCCCTGTGAGAAACACTGGCCAAAAGCAACGTGGGGAGAAAAGGGTTTATTTCAGCTTATAGATTTTAGCCATTCATTGAAGGAAGCCAAAGCTCCTCAAAGCAGAAACCGATAGAAGAATCTGCCTACTGGTTTGCTCCTTCTGCCTCATGCTTAGCTAGCATTGTTATACAATCCAGGCCCAGCTGTCCAGGGCTTGCACTGCCCACAGTATACTGGGTCCTACTCCATCAATCATCAATAAGACAATACCCCACAGACATACCCAAAGGCCAGTCTCATCCAGGCAATTCTGCAATTGAGTTCCCTCATCCAACTCCAGTCTGTGTCAAGTTGACTGTTGAAGCTAACTATGAGATGTGTTAAACAAGGGCTCTGCCACTGAGCCATAGCCCCACCCCTCACTTTTTTCTTAGCCCTTCTATTGAAATGGCACTGTAGGGCCAGTGAGGTGTCTCAGCAGGGAGGAGTGCTGTGGTCAAGCCCATGAACCTGAGCTTGATTCCCCAGGATCCATATGGCGGGAAGAGATAGCTGACTCCTGCGAATTGTCCTCCGACCCCCCTGTTCGGTGTGGTACTTGTGTGTCCCTTCCCCATACAAAATAACTGAATAAGTATAATAAAGTTCTTGTCTGTTTGTTTGCTTTAAAGAAAGAAAGCTAAGCTGGAGAGGAGGCTCAGTGGCTAAGAACATTGCTGCTCTTGCAGAGGACCTGTGTTTGATTCCCAGCATCCCCCTCAGGTGGCCCGGAATTCCAGGGGTTCACCAACCTCTTTGGCACCAGGCACACATGCAGTGTGATATACATGCAATCAAAGCATTCATACATATGGATAAGAAGAGGAGAGGGGAGGGGAGCGAAGAAGAGAAGAAAGCACAGGCCCCTCCACCCTGTCATAAACCATCAATAGACCTTGCTGGCTAGGGTTTTTTTGTGCCAATTTGACACAAGCTATGGTCATGTAGGAAGAAGGGATCTTTTTCCTTTTTGGTTTTTCAAGATAGGGTAGCCCTGGCTGTCCTGGAACTCACTCTGTAGACCAGGCTGGCCTCGAACTCAGAAATCTACCTGCCTCTGCCTCCCAAGTGCTGGGATTAAAGGCATGCGCCACCACTTCCCAGTTGGAAGAAGGGATCTTAATCCAGAAGATGTCTCTCCATAGGGGTTGGCCTATAGATAAGTCCATAGGGAATCTTCTTGACTGATGATCAATCAAGGTGGTACCACCTCTGAGTTCAGGTATAAGAAAACAGGCTGGGCGGTGGTGGCGCATGCCTTTAATCCCAGCACTTGGGAGGCAGAGGCAGGTGGATTTCTGAGTTCGAGGCCAGCCTGATCTACTGAGTGAGTTCCAGGACAACAACAACAACAAAAAAAAAAAAAAAAAAAAAAAAAAAAAAAAAAAAAAAAAAAAAAAAAGAAAGAAAGAAAGAAAGAAAGAAAAAAGAAAAAAGAAAAGAAAACAGACTGGGGAAAGTGTGAGCGGGCAAACCAATAAGCAGCACTCCTCCATGGCCTGCCTTGAGTCCCTGCCTTGTCTTCCCTGGATGATGATGGACTTAGAAGCTATAAGGTGAAACAAACCTTTCTTCCTCAAGTAGCTTTTGGTCATGGTATATATCACAGGGGTGGAAATCCTGACTGAGGCAGGACTCTTGTTCATACTTGCTTTTTTTGCTTGTTTGTTTTTTTAAGGATTTATTTATTTATTTTATATATTTTGGTACACCATTGCTCTCTTCAGACACACCAGAAGAGGGCATCAGATTCCACTACAGATGGTTGTGAGGGACCATGTGGTTACTGGGAGTTGAACTCAGGGCCTCTGGAAGAGCAGTCGGTGCTCTTTACCGCTGAGCCATCTCTCCAGTCCCTTGTTCATACCTGTTTTGGTTTTTTTGTTTGTTTGTTTGTTTTGCTTTTTTTTGTTTGTTTGCTTGTTTTTTGGTTTTTCAAGACAGGGTTTCTCTGTATTGCCCAGGCTGTCCTGGAACTCACTTTGTACACCAGGCTGGCCTTGAATTCAGAAATCCTCCTGCCTCTGTCTCCCAAGTGCTAGGATTAAAGGCATGCACCACTACTGCCCGGCTCATACCTGTTTGTTAAACCATATCTGTGATTATATTTTTACACAAGAGGAAAAACAAAGCTGGTAACTCAAAAGGTTTGCAAATTCTACATTTTAGTAGAAAGGTCCACCTTTCAGGTGATAGCCTTTGCCTAGAGCCAATATCAGTAGGCATCACCTGCACGAACTTTTAAGTCTTCTCCAGCAGTGAGAACAGTGATGAACAGCAATGATCCTTAGGGTAAGCAAGCACCTTCCTGAGGTTCACCACTGTGGTTCCTACAAACACATACTCAGTGTGAGAACTCCCGGGCTGCACAGTGCACCTAAAATACCATCAGGCATGGTGTGGTGGCACAGGTCTGTCATGTCAACACTTGGGAACCGGATGTCAGCCTGGTACATAACAGGACCTGCTGTGTCTAGCACGGCTCAGGATATTAACCTGACTCGGGCAGCAGAGGAATGAAGAAATGGTAGACACAGGGACACAGAAAATCGGGGATCTGGTGGACGGCGCTCTCTGATGAAGAAGCAGTAGCACTGGGGAACCTTGCTACTTAAGATCAAAGTCTACCATGTTGGGATAGCTCCCCTGAGCTTGGCACAAAATGGAGGATTCCCATTCCCAGTGGGGCTTCCTCTTCTCTACCTTATCTGGGGAGCCTGACCTCCCCACCCTCCACCCCCCACACACACTCTGCCTGAGGAATGTCACGTAATTCTTGGAGAAATTACAGGTTCAACTTTTAGAATGCCTCTCCATGCAAATGAGGTTATCTCCAGAACCGCAAGCCTTAGCCAATGAAATTTCACCTTAAGAAGAAGCCCTTCCCACTTCTCAAGGTTTATATAGTCCTTGTTCATCCCAATAAAGTGTACAAGCTGTTTTGTTGACTATCATCTAAGAGAGCTGTTTTAAAAAGAACTAGGAGTTGTAACACTGAAATCTTCTGAGGAGATCTCCTCCTCCCGTCATTTAAGGCCGGATCAGGGTCCTGATGACCTACGGGATCCAGATTTCACTTCATCCTTTCCCACCCAGTGTATGTATCAAAGTCTGGATACCACAAGGGAAGACATGGACCTCGGAACTCGGCTCTGCTCCAGCCTTCCCTGCTTGGTGTACAGCAGCGCCTGGAGACTCCAAGGGAAGAAGCGAAAAATGGAACCACATTGTAGTATCCAGAAGCTCATCATGTTTATTACATACAGCTGGACAAAGAGGCAGGGTTATTACAGACAGATAAGGAAGGAGTCCGGGTTATTACAGACAGATAAGGAAGGAGTCCGGG
Source organism: Mastomys coucha (assembly GCF_008632895.1). NCBI lineage: Eukaryota > Metazoa > Chordata > Mammalia > Rodentia > Muridae > Mastomys > Mastomys coucha. Next base: position 34,565,931 of record NW_022196895.1, on the reverse strand, counting down.
TTATTACATATAGATAAGCAAGGAGTCAGGGTTATTATTTACAAATAAGCAAAGAGGTGGGGTTATTATACTGCACAGTTCAACAAGGAGACAGGGTTATTATATTTTTGGTTGTGAGCCTAGCTTTTAACTGCTGAGTCATCTTTCCAGCCTTGGGGTTATTAATATACAGCTGGACAACGAGGCAAGGTTATTACACATACAAACAAGGAGCAACATTATTATACCCAGCTGAACACTGGGGCAGGTTTAGCTAATCTCTGTAGGAGCTATCACAGTAGGGGAGCAGTCTTCAGGTCTTAAACAGCCTGGGGGAGAAAGCTATGATGAACTTTTTCTGCACACACAGTCAACATTCACACTCGGAACACCAGAGAAGGCTTTGCCATTTCCTGTCTAAGGCACTTTAGTTCTTGACATGGCTGCACCCAGGCCATCAGTACACATTCACTCCCTACAAAGATCTTATTTAAAACGAAGAAAGAATAGCCAGGCAGTGGTGGCGCACGCCTTTAATCCCTGCACTTGGGAGGCAGAGGCAGGAGGATTTCTGAGTTGGAGGCCAGCTTGTTCTACAGAGTGAGTTCCAGGACAGCCAGGACTACACAGAGAAACCCTGTCTCGAGGAGAAAAAAAAGAAGAAGAAGAAGAGAAAAGACTAGAGAAAGTAAAAGAAACCCAAGGAAGAAAGAAAGAAATATATAGGACACAGAAAGTATGGCTGATCACATTTCTGATCTCATGTCTTCCCTGCCTGATTGTAACACGATTATAGTCCCGTCTTTTGGGCTTGAGCTTGACTTGCATTAGCTAATTAGAATTCCCAGCTGTGAAGTGACCTGAACTCGAGACACAACTGCATGCTTGAAGTTGCTCTGCTTTTTTTTTTTCCATGAAAACAATACGCCCGAGCCACTTGCTGATCCAACAGCAAGATGAGAGATGTGTAGTGCAGACCTGGACTAAACCTACAGCCTGCAGCCAAGATCTGAGAGGCCAGCCTAGTTCCCTGGACCCCAGCCGGCCAGACAGTTCAGCATCATGCTACATTTAGTCATCGTCTTTCTTTAGTTCCCTTTCATTTCAAACAGTTCTGGACTGTTCTGTAGCCTGCAAGAGTCTGGCTCTTTTCGATGTGTAAGGTCGGCAGGTCCACAGAATGTCTGTCTGTTTGGCCCTCTGATTAGATTCTGGCTGTGCATCATTCAAAAGCATTTCAGGAAAGTGGTGCTGTTTTTCACAGCATCTGATCATTTGGCATGTGCTTTTATTTGCCCCTTTGCTGGGCCGGGTGAGATGGCTCAGCAGTTAAGAGCACTGAGTGCTCTTCTGAAGGTCCTGAGTTCAAATACCACAACCACATGGAGGCTTACAGCCATCTGTAATGAGATCTGACACCCTCTTGTGGTGCATCTCAATACAACCACAATGTACTCATATACAGAAAATAAATAGATCTTTATTTGCCCCTTTGCTAATGAGGTTCACTCTGATCACCTGGTTAGTGTCAGATCCCTCACATTTCCACTGTAAAGTTACTCTTTTACTCTTGAAATCTATTGGATATATGGAGAAAGGAACAGGTACTTGAAACCATATATTTATTTATATTAGCCCAGAGTTATGATTTTCTTTTTTATATAAAATTTACTGTTGTACACAAACTGATTGTATGTGTATGTGTGTACATCTGAGAACACGTATGCAGATAGTGCCTGCAGAGGCCAGAAAGGGGCATCAGATACTTTATTATTGGAGTTGCGGAAAGTTGTCTGCTGCCTGGTGTGAGTCCTGGGAATTGAACCTCTATTCAAGCTACAGGTTATAGACCATTATGCTGAAGGCATGGATGGCTCTGTGGTAGAGAATTTGTCTGCTTCGTGTGAAACAAGCTCTGAGTTCGATCCCCAGCATTGCAAAGCCAAAGGAAGGTATCAATGGCATTGCTTATTTTGATATTCAAATTGTCACAGCTTTGGCCAGTGGACAGTCTTTCAGTGGCTTCAGTGCTGGCATTAACCTGTTCCCATTATTTATTTATTTATTTTTTTATCACATCCGTGTTCTTTGACACAATATAATTTCCCCTGGTCCTTTTGTACGTCACATGTCATATTACAGCAATTGGCCCTTTCTCCTGGGCACTACGGTTCCTGAGATTGTAAAACAAGAAGCCACGTACCAAGTGCTAGTAGCAGTGTCTCTATGCCCAGGCCGTCTTAAAGAGCTAGCAAGCATTTAGAGTTTGTCTATGTGTCTCTCTGTTTTTCTATACCTTCGTGGGACTTACAAGCCATGAGTTCTGATAAATACTTTCCATTCTAACCCTGTTGCTACCTCTCTCCACAACTGTAACTTCCTCCCCTGATAATGAGGTGTGGTTCCCATTAGTTCCCACATAGTCGTTTGTTTGATCGTCATCAGTGTAACCTCTCCCTCACTACCTCTGACTTCCCATCCAAGCCCATTCCTCTAGGTACTCAGATTAGGACTTGTCAAGGCAGGGTCTCCCTGTGTAGATATCTTTACTTTAGTCCCTGAGAGTCGAGCTGAGGTCTCTGATCCCCAGGTACTCTCCTACCCAGGCTCTTTCTGCTTACACGACAGTGCTACCCCACATCAATGGGACATATCACGCATCCTCCAAGGTGCTGCATCCCTTGCATGACTTTGCATTCTCTTCCTCACAGCCAGCATCTTTTTTTGTGTTGACACTCTCCTAACTCTACCCATCCAGTGCCTGCTTCTGGACTATGGAAGCTCTCCTCAAGGGCAGCAGGGGTCCTACTGATTTGAGACCAATTAGTTCAGAAAGGGATGAGAAATCGGTGGGGACAGGGGCACAGCTATGGTTGCCAGATGGAGACTAAGCTCCAGGGAGGCACGGGTAATAGGGAGAGCAGCCGAGGGGGCTTCTGGAACTGTCTAAGCGAGGTAATGAAGACTTGATAGCAGTGGTTTATGGAGGTGAAAAGGTGTTTCATTCTAGATGTGTCCTAAAAGTAGAGCTGATGCCATGTGCTCATGAAATGCTTGGGAATCCAATATAAGGACCATTTATTGTTCTTGCTTAGTCAGAGTCAGTGGTGGCAAGTAGAAACCTATCCCGATGAACAGAAATAAAAAAGATGAACCAATTAAGATTCAGGTTCTCTCTCAGAATCCACAGGAAGACCTCATGAAGGCAGAAACCAGGATCTGGAGCCTGGATAGGCCTCCTCCTCCTCTTCCTTATTCCTCCCCCCCCCCCCCCCCCCCCCCCCCCCCCCACTGTCCCAGGCCACATGGACAATCATGAATACGGTTTCCTGCAAGTGTGCCACGTTTTCTCTCAGTTGATCGTCCATGTCCCAAGTAGAAGATGGCAACAAGGATTAAGAGCTCCTGTTCAAAAGACTAGTAGAAACTGAGTGTCTGACCAGTTTTAAATGTCTAAAAGAACATATCTGAAATATCTAGTATCTTAGTTAGAGTTTTATTGCTGTGGAGAGACCCAATGACTACAGCAACTCCTATAAAGGAAGACAATTAAATTGGGGCTGGCTTACAGTGTCAGAGGTTCAGACCATTATTATGGCAGGAAGCATGGCAGCATGCAGGGAGACATGGTGCTGGAGGAGCTGAGAGTTCTACGTCTTGATTCACAGCAGGAGACTGTGTGCTACACTGGAAATAGCTTGAGCATATGTAAAACTCCAGAGTCCTCACCCACGCACAGTGACACACTTCCTCCAACAAGGCTATACCTCCTGATAGTGCCACTCCCTATAGACCAAGCAGTCAAACACATGAGTCTATGGGGGCCAGACCTATTCAAACCACCACACCTAGTGTGAATCAGGAGCCTACCCTTTGTAACCAAGAAGCAGGGAGACATGACCTGAACTTGGTTCTTGGACCCTTTCTTAATAAGAGTGAGGAACCTGATGGATACCACACCACTGATTTATGACTTGTGCAATCAGAAAAGGGAGACCTTTGTGGTTTCGTTTTTATAATTCCATCAAACTGGCTGGTGGGGGGAGGGAGAGAGATGAAGGCGGAGAGAGACCAAAATGTCTGGATTATATAGGAAAGATCCTGGGGGGGGGGGAGGCTTGAGGGGGCGGAGAAGCCCAGGCCTTGGCTGGGAAGTTCAGTGTAGAAGGCAGGTTATAATACCATGGGAGTGAGGGATGCTTGGAGAACCTAGAGGCCAGGTTGGTCCTCTTTGGAAAGTTAAATATGCACTTCAGCTGTTTGTCTAGTCTGAATCCCAACAGTGGGAAAAAGCAGAGGCAGGCAGGCAGGCAGGCATAGCGCTGGAGCATTAGCTGAAAGTTCACATCTGATTGGAAAGTGGCAGGTAGAAAAAGATTGAGATTAGGCCTGGTGAGGCCTTTGAAACCTCAAAGGCCACCCCTCCCACACACCCCAGACACAGGCTCTCTAACAAGGCCACACCTCCTAATCCTTCCTAAACAGTTTAACCAGGGAACAAGTGAGAAATATGAACCTCTGGGGGCCTTTCTCATTCAAACCACTACAGTCACCTACCAAGGAATTTGATAGGATTCACTTTCTCTTGTTAGTTCAGCCATCTTTATGGCCTTGGCCAAATGGGTTCATAAAGAAACAGGCAGAACTCTGTCACAACTAATTTTGCTTGTCACTTAAAATCTTACAGGGTTAGTATCATATTTGCAGGCTGTAGTAAAATGCAACCAGAACAAAGAAGGCAATGCATGCACATTCTTTTTTGGAGGGGTGGGGGTGGGGGTTTGAGACAGGGTTTCTCTGTGTAGCCCTGGTTGTCCTGGAACTCACTCTGTAGATCAGGCTGGACTCAACTCAGAAATCCACCTGCTTCTACCTCAAAGCCCTGAAACCTCAAAGGCCACCCCCATGACACACTTCCTCCAATAAGTGCCCCTCCCTGTGGACCTGTGGGGGCCAGGCTTACTGAAACCACCACAACGTCTTTTCTGTGGTTGTTTAGGTTGGAGAAAAGCTTTAGCTCCAGGTATAGAGACGGGGACAGTAAGACAGCTCCTAGCTCTCAGCCAAGGAGCACATTCCCCATAGCAAACTTTGGGAGCAATGAACTTCCTTCCTTCAGGGGCTCATGGAGGGGGTTGGGAGACAGGGCAAGTTCTGGGACCCTGGGATTCTCCACTGAATGTGGGACTCATCTGATTTGCTGGCTCCTCCTTTGATTCAGGGGCTGTGGGTGTCCACAAGGAAGTAGCAAATAATTTAAAAAGTGTTTTCTCCTGCACAGTTCACTCGAAAGCGGTACTTTCCGGCGTGTTTCACGTCCTGTCATTGTACTGAATGGCTCACTGGGAACCAAGAATGGGCTTTGGGAATGTAGCTCAGTGGTTCAGTGTTTTCCCAGAACACATGAGGCCTTGCGCTCAGTGTTTGCATCTCAAGCACTTGGAAAACAATATTTTCTTTTCTTTCCTTTCCTTTTCTTTTTTTGGTTTTTCAAGACAGGGTTTCTCTGTGTAGCCCTGGCTGTCCTGGAACTCACTCTGTAGACCAGGCTGGCCTCGAACTCAGAAATCTGCCTGCCTCACAGTTTTCCTTTAAAGGAATATATATAACATAACGTTTGGGGCTGGTCACAGAGGGTACATGCCTATGATCCTAGCACTTGGAGGCTGAAGCAGGAGGAGCCTGAGTTTGAAGCCTGGGTTATATAGCAATCTCAGAACCATTTAGAGATGTATAATGAGAACAAGTGGACAGAGAGGTGGTGAGTAAGTCAGAGAGAAAGAGGAGAAGGAAGGGAAGAAAGAGGAGAGGGAACCATTCCCAAGCCAGTAGCCTGAGGAACACGAGCCTCCTCGCACACATCTTCCCAGGCTATACAAGGCACCCCCAGACCCCACCTCCAAATCAGGACTGAAAGGAACAATCACAAGGAAAGTGTTACCCCTGACTGTTTTGTTGGGAATGAGAATTTGGGGTCACCAGATATTGACATATTCAGTCCACAAACAGCACACTTAAAAAGTTATGATTGTCTGCCTGTATGAGTGTGGCCTCTGCATCTAAAAGAAAAAAAAAAAAAGAAGGAAAGAGAACACACTATTTTAACAAATCGAATGACGAGGTTTCTCTGTGAGACAAGGTTTCTCTATGTAGCTCTGGCTACCCTGGGAACTCTGTAGACCAGGCTTGCCTTGAACTCACAGACCTGTCTGAATCTGCGTCCAGAATGCTGGGATTAAAGGCATTCACCAGCACTCCCTGACCTTAAAGTTTTTTATAATTAATTTAATCTTCCTATCTAAAGTGAAATTTGACCTTGATAAGCCAAACAAATTAAACAAAAGTACTATAAGCCTATGGGAAGGGGGGAAGTATAATTAGATGAATTATCTTAAATTTAACAGTATCTACTACAAACTCCTTTTATTGGCCCAGTTCTTTTGGAATTAGTCAATGGTAATTATTTATTTAGGTTTTCAAGACAGGGTTTCACTCTGTAGAACAGGCAAGGCTTGAACTCAGAGATCCACCTATCTCTGCCTCCCAAGCACTAGGACTAAAGGTCTGCGCCACCACCGCCCAGCGATGATGTTTATTCCTTAAGATTGAGTTTTCCTGTTTTCCTGCCCGTGGGTCAAATATGTCACCCAGAAATTCTCAGAATGTATGTTTGCACATACTCACGCCCATATGTGCACACCTGCATGCACTTACTGCCAAGGCTAGAGACCCCAGATGTTAAAGATGGCTCTTTCTTCCTTAATTTTCAGGGATGGAATGTTTCAGTGGGAACATTGGCCAAAACCAAGAGTTTGTTGTCAGTCATGTCTACGTGGCAAAGTAAGACACTACTAGCCTTCTTACTCAGTGTGAGATCTGAAGAGGAAGCCATGAGGAATGGTTCTGGAACCCTTTGCAAACATTGACCTGAGGGCATCAAAGGAAGAGACTGGGTTAGAGACTACCAACCGCTCCTCTGGAGCAAAACAATTGAGTTTGGCATCCCTCACTGCTGTTAACTATTCAGACTTAGCTACAACGTTGATTGTAGAGGAAGGAAAGGAGGAACCCACCCTTTCCTGCCCAAAGGATTATGGGAGGAGAGCAAGTGTCAGGAGAATCTAGACTAGAGGTAAGGACAGATTCTCAGGACGGAAGGGCAGCAGGTAGGCCAGGAGAGGAAAACAAGGTGAAGAGGGTTTGTAGCTTAGCAAGATGCCGGTCCAGCAGACAGCAAGGTCTCAGGAGAGGGCCTCCATCCATGCCTTCTCCTCATGGAACTAAAAGCTAATGGCAGCTGCACCCCTACCCACTGTGGGAGGGAAGCTGCAGGGGGATAGGGAGCAGGGGTGAGCTGAGCTGATAGGAATGGACTCCATCCATAACTGCAGAAGATGCAGTAGACGCAGGGGTAGACCATGGACAGACTCCTGATACCAGCCAGCTCTCACCCAAGGTAGAAAGACCATGAATTGTTGGGGGTTGGTCTGTTGCTATGTCTACAAATGCTAAATTCTCAGCCCCGAGATCTGGTTGCTGTCCAGAGAGATGAGTGTGTTCTCACATACACCGGCCTGTGTTGTATATACATTGCTCCCCAATTTTAAAGCTGACTGGCTAATAAAAGGCTAGAGCCTGTGGTTGGGCCATAGAGAGAGAAAGGTGGGGCTTGAGGATCCAGTGAAGAGGGCTCAGGAGAGACCAGGGGGAGAAGGAAGAAGATGGAGAGGGGAGAAGGCCATCATCAGAGGAGATGGACCACGAGCATCTGCCAGGACAGGGTGATGGAAGAGAGGCAACCTAGGCAAGACTCCAACAGCAAAAGTAGCAAGGGGCATATGGTTTGGATACAGGTTAGAAGAGCATAGAACCTGCCCAGTCTAGGCTTAGAGCCAGTAAATGTAATAGCAGCTTTCTGTGTCTTTTATACAGGCTAGCTAGAATAAATAATTCCTTTACACTCCCCTATATGCCATGGATTCTCACAAGTGCCTCCCGGACACACTGTTCAGATAAGCTGAGTTGAGGCTGAAGGGTGATTGAAAAGCTCAGACCTGTTGGGCAGTTGTAGTTGCTGGCTGTTTGTTCTTCCTGCCTCTCAGCAAGGAAAAGCAGGGTGGGGTTTAAACTCTGATAGGATGAAACGTGGACCCTACAAGAAAGTCTGAACAAAACCCCATGGCCCTGTTATCAACTCACATTGATATTGCTTTCTATGAAATCATGCTACCTCAGGACAGAATGCTGGGAGCTCACCCATCTAACCAGAATGAAACAGAGCAGCCTAGGAATAAACCATTGCTTCTATAAATAGTGAATTGCTTATTTTAATGGGATGTTTTTATTCTGGAACAAATTGTCAAGAGATAGGTCAGTGGCTTCCCAGTGCCAGGTGGGTGAGTGTCTTAGGGTTACTATTGCTATGAAGAAACACTGTGATCAAAAGCAAGGTAGGGAGAAAAGGGTTTTGGCTTACACTGACACATAGTAGTCCATCACTGAAGGAAGACAAAAACACAAGCAGAATGGGAGCCTGGGGGCAGAAGTTGAGGCAGAGGCCACGGAGGAGTACTTCTTACTGGCTTGCTCCCCATGGCTTGCTCAACCAGCTTTCTTTTAGAACCCAGGACCGCAGCCCAAGGGTGGCCCCACCCACAATGGGCTGGTCCTCTGTCATCAATCACTAGGTGAGGAAATGCCTTATAGGCAGATCTTATGGCCATTTCCTTAATAGAGGCTCCCTTCTTTTAGATAACTCCAGTTTGTGTTAAATTGACATTAAAAAAAAAAAAGCCGCTAGGTGGTGGTGGTGCATGCCTTTAATCCCAGCATTTGGGAGGCAGAGGCAGGTGGATTTCTGAGTTCAAGGCCAGCCTGGTCTACAGAGTGAGTTCCAGGATAGCCAGGGCTACTCAGAGAAACCCTGTCTCAAGAAAACCAAAAAAAAAAAAAAAAAAAAAAAAAAAAAAAAGCCAGTGCAGCAGTGGGCCTTGGGGTTTTCCTCAGAGCCTGTGGAAATCAGGAGGTGATTTCCTCCTGGGCACTGAAATCAGGAGGTCCTGGGTATGAATGTGATGTTGTCTACTACATCACACGTTGTGACCTTGAGTTTGCAATCTCTAAGCCTCATGCTCTGCTGTAGGACAGGGCTTTGTGCTACTGACAGGGCTCTTGCGAGGGCAGAGTCAAGCTAAGGAAGCAGCTGGAACAGACCCTGGCTCCTGGACACAGCAGTGATCCGCCTGCTTGCCAGTATGGAGCGATCCTTACTATTTCCACCCCCACGCCCTTCTTTTTATTGTACTATAGGACATGTGCATTAAAAGCAAAGCAAATCCAAAAACAAAGTAGAACCTCTGTGCCTAAGGTCACCTTCCCACCCGGTTACGGCTGACAGCCGTAGGCCGGCACCTGTGTTCCTTGGGGATCGTGCTGAGCCCTTGCACTGCCAACCCTGTATCCCTAGAGGCCAGCCTAAGGCCTGGAACACAGTGGGCTCCGTGAGTTCCTCCCCTGAGCTCTGCAAGCCTCCCTGGTGGCACCTTGCTTTTGTGCACAGGGTTTCCTGGCCTCTTCTTTCAGGGGCATCTTCAGGGTCGGGACTGTGAGCTCTGGCACAACTGGGGTGGTGACGAGTCTTCAACTTTATTTTTAGAAACTGTTGGACATTTGGAGCTCAGATAGGAAAAAAAGAAAAAAAAAAAAACAATGGTCAAAGAGAACGTGACAGATAGTGCTGAGTAAGACCATTTTTGGTCACAAGAAGGAGCAGCTGAGGCCCTGTGAACAGAGGACTTTGGCAGGAATGAGCACCAAGTATGTCTAACCCACTGGAACTCGTGGTCACTCATCTACAATCATCACACCAGCTGCCAGAGATGCTTCCCTAATGCCAGGGCTGTTGCCATGGTTTAAAAAAAAAAAGATTAAAATTTTTCTTCTTTTAATGAATTTATTTTTATGTGTGTGGGTGTTGATGCTTGCAAGCTTGGTGCCCTCAGGAGCACTGGCTTCCCTGGAACTGGAGTTATAGGCAGTTGTGAACCTCCATATGTGCTGGGAATTGAACTTGAGTCTTCTGGAAGAGCAGTCAGTAATCGAACTGCTGAGCCATCTTTCTAAGCCCTTAGTCGTTTTCTTTAAAAAAAGAAAACAAAAAAACAAAAAAAGTCGATTAATCTTACTATCTGTGTATGTTGTTTTATGCAAACAGCCATGGGCTCTCAGAAGGACACATTGTTACTGATGCCAGAAAGGCCTCTTCCCCCGAAGAATTGGGGGGGAGGGATGGAGGTTCCTGTGGCCCTGTATTTTTCCATACAGCATTTTGTCTTTCACGTTTCAACTATTTCTGTGCTATAATCTATTAAATTATTAACAGCAACAACACAGGAAAAACAGGAGGAAGCAGCAGCGCTCCTTTCCTGTATAATAAATATTTAACCTGAGTTTTCACTTAAAAAAAAAAAATAAGAGTAAGCCATAAAAGGATTAGCAGGAGGTTAATGGTCCCATCGGGCCTATTAGCACATCCAGTACTGTTTCCCAGCCTGGCCAAAGAGGTACATTTTGTATCCCCAAATTATATAGGTTTGAGGTTGTCAAAAATATATACTTTGACCTAAGCCCTCATGAATAATTTGCAATACTTTGTTTTACAAATATAATACTCTTGGAAATTGAATTTCCAAAGGAATCCATCCACGTTACCTGGTGCCGGTCTCCTCCTCTCGTCGATTGCCTGGCAACCACTCAGACACCTTTCCTTAATGCCAACAGACATGAGGAAGCCCATAGACCAAGGAGGACCCAGGGACAGCCATTTTGTCCATGGCACCTCTAGAGTCCCTCCTGTGCCTTTAGGAAAGGGCTCCCCTCTCAAGTGAAGCTCCAAAACAGAGTTGGAGACTGTGAAAATGGGATTCACATCTTATTCAGTCGCTGTGTCAGATTCACCATGCTACACAGCTTGGAGCAAGGGAGTGAAAAAGACCCCGGGGGAAGCGACAGGTCACAGAGACCTGGTCTGGGAAACAGCTAGAACCAGGCACTCTCCTTGGCTGGACTCAACCCAGAGAAGGAGGGATTTGCATGTGACTGCCTCTTCCTTCACAGGGTGCTGGGTGAGGAGATGGAAGAAGTGAGCCCTGTGCTGATGAGGGCCTCTTAAAGTTCCCGAGTCCACTTATTCCCTTCTCTGCCCCTAGACAACCTGACACTGAGCCAATAGAGAGCGTCGTGGCTTTACTATATCTTATAACCAGATCGGTCCTTGTTTAAAGTGGGTGTGGTGGCAAACACTTGTACGCTTGACCAACACTTTGGAGGCTGAGGCAGGAGGATGGCAAGTTGGAGCCAGTCTGGTCTAGAGTACATAAAGAAGCACTGACAACCTCATACTGCAAGAAGGTCTTGCAGACATGTTCTTGTGGGAGGTTCGTGAGGCTGGAGCTCGGACCCACAGCTTTCCAGAGGTACCTGACCTCAGCCATTAAGTGTCTGAATTAAGTCCCGGGCAACTCCACCTGGCTCATCAGGGCCTCCATCTTCTTACTGCCCTTCTCTTGGGGAAGTAGGATTAAGAGATGGGAAAACCTGAAATGGGTATTAAATAGCAGCTTTTCTTCCCAGCCTTACAGCCAACTAACTGTCTATACCTCCCTATGCATGCCTGGCTCTGGCCTCACAGTGCCAAGCTGCCTCACAATTCCAGGAAAGGACAGGATCTCCTCTGGTTGTGAATTTCAGGGCACACTGGTCAGACGTGCCTGAGTAAGCGAATACGGAGCCAGGGACAACGGCTTAATAATTTGCTCATCACATCCTGAAACCCTCTACTGACATCACCCAGTACCTACTGAGCTACGTGCAGAAGCTCTGAACAGAGACCTCAAGTAGGGATATTCTCATCCTCTCTAACCCCCCTCCCCCACTCTCTTTCACCGTCATCTTGTTCCTTGGATGGCACAGGAAATATATGAACTTGTCCACAGACTGACTTCTCAGTGTGAAGAATAATAAATCATAAAAAGATACTCAAATACTACTATAGAGACAAGATACAATTATTTATCAGATTGATAAAGATGGAAACACCTGGAAATGTCCAACCCTGGTGAGGGTGTGGGGGAAGGAACATACTTGGGCCTGTCTTATGTAAGCTATATGGCTATAGCTTTGTTGAAGGCAGTTTGGCAATGACTAGCTGGGTCTCAACATGTATACCTTAGTGCCAATGATTGCCTTTGAGGACTTGACCAGCAAAGCCACTCTTATCTAATCCTAGGAATATGTGAAGGACAAGCCAGCCACTATATACACATATTTATGTATTAGTGGCATCTAGTCTTGCCCAGCCTTCAGGGCTGACCCTGTTTAGCTCCTACACATATGCCGTCCCTCATATCAAGAGAGAGAGAGAGAGCTTGAATCCCAGTCCCAGAGAGTCTGGTCTGAATTTGCAGCTGGTTTTGATCACAGGTTATGGCAGGGGTTATGGACTGGACTCTAGTCCTTTACTGTGAGAAACCCAAGGGACATGGAGACACTAGTGAGATGTGAGTGGGTTCTCCTGGTGACATACCCACCTTAGCTACTAGCTGTCACCAACTGCCAGCTATGGGAGCAAGGATATTTTGAAAGTGTTGCTTTTGTCAGTGTCACAGGACAGAGAAACCACTCAGGCAGTCACAGAAAAATGAGAATTAGGAAGGTATTGCTTAGGGCTGGGGATTTAGCTCACTTGCTTAGAAAGCTCCCTCTTTCTCTCCCCCTCCCTCTCTCCCCCCTCCCCCCTTTCTCTGTGTCTGTCTGTCTCTGTCTCTCTGTCTCTCTGTGTGTCTGCCTCTCTGTGTGTGTCTCTCTCTCTGTCTCTGTTTCTCTATATATCTCTCTGTCATTCTCTCTCCCTCTGTCTGTCTGTCTGTCTTTGTGCATGTGTCTGTCTCTATCTCTCTCTGTCTCTGTCATTCTTTCTGTGTGTGCCTCTCTGTCTTTGTCTGCTGTCATTCTCTCTCTCTCTCTCTCTCTCTCTCTCTCTCTCTCTCTCTCTCTCTGTGTGTGTGTGTGTGTGTGTGTGTAGGGAAGTTGTTGATATTGAGTCCAGAGCCTTGTATATGCTAGACAGGTGCTCTTCCACTGGTCTACCCTCAAATTTTACATTTCAATTTCTTTTTATTTATTTACTTATGGAGATAGGGTCTTTTGCCATATAGCTGGCTTTAAAGATATGTCTCAGCCAGGCAGTGGTGGCACAAGCCTTTAATCCTAGCACTTGGGAGGCAGATTTCTGAGTTCGAGGCCAGCCTGGTCTATAGAGTAAGTTCTAGGACAGCCAGGGCCACACAGAGAAACCCTGTCTCAAAAACCTAAAAAAAACAAAAACAAAAACAAAAAACCTAAAAAAAAAATGTGTCTCTCCTCATGCCTCTGCTTCCTGTGTTGCTGGGGATTTCATTGGCCACCATGTCTGGCTTATACTGGTTTTTACTTTTTAGACAGTCTCACTATTTAGATCAGGCTGGCCTTGAACTCACAGCGATCGGTCTGCCTCTGCTTCCCAAGTGCTGAGAGTAAGAGTGTGTGCCACCATACTCCGTCTTGCGTTGATTTTTAAAAACATGTTACAGATCATTTCTAGGTCCTTTTGTATCCCTGCCTCACCGACTTGTCTATGAGATACGGTCTCACCGTGTATTCCTCAGTGGCCCAGAACTCTGTTAATAGAATGAGCTGGCCCCTTGTCTCTGCATCTGAAGTACTGGAATTACACACACACACACAGACCTGGCCCTCATTCTGACACACCCACCCCCATTTTGGAACTTTATAATCCAAGAAAGATGGAGGATAAATTCTAAGCCTTTTCCCTCTGGTCCCTGACTCCCTGAGGTTACAGGACAGGTGGGTGTATGCAAGCTCTCCACTACCTGGCCCTTTGATAAACCACACAGCCCATAGGCTATTTCCAGTTCTCACAACAACCCAGCCAAGTGGGTGTGCTTTTTTCCCCCTATTTTTAGAAATGTGACCATTTAGGTTCAGAACAGACTGATAACTTTCCAAGTATCATATCTCTGAGCAGTGGAAACTGTGTTTGAATGAAGGCGGTCAACCTCAGTGACCCCTCTACTACCACACACACCCCCACCTCTGCCAGGGGGCTGATGAGGAAGAGGCTGAGTGCAGGTCTGCTGGCCAGGTATGCTGCCACAGAAAGAGACAGCATCCTGTCTCCTTCCTCCATTGAACATGCCCAGGGGTCAGGTGTTGTTTATGCTGGGTCTCCAGCCCCTTGGAAGGAAAATCCCTGCCTGCTTGGGGATCATGATGTAAGCCAGGGGCCAGATATCGACCACATGATGTAAGTGCAAAGATGAAGGCTAAGAAAAAGAAATACATCTCTTTAGTTCTTGCTCTCTTTCTTTTCTTTACCCTCACCTCTTGCTTCCTCTCTTCCCCCCCTTCTCCTTTCTCTATGAGGCCATGGCCAGTCTCTACTTTTCTACCTTCTCTCTCCCTCTCTCTCCCTCTCTCTTTCTCTCTCTCTTTCTCTCTCTCTCTCTCCTTTCTGTTTTCTGTAATAAAGCTCTAAAACAAAATAAATAAATAAATAAATAAATACAGGAGGGGTGTGTATGTGTGTGGTTTGTGTGTGTATGTATGTGTGTGTGTGTGTTTTGGTACAATGTTCACTTAGCATGAATGGAGCCCTGGATTTGATCTCCAGCACCACATCAAACAGGAGCGGTGGTACATCCCTGTAATCATTGGACTTGGGTGGCAGAGGCCTGAAGATAGAAGTTCAAAATCTCCTCTGCTGAATACCTGGCTTACAACTGTAATTCCAGTTCCAGGGAGCCTTAAACCCTCTCTAGTCTCTGTGGAAAGCAGCAGGCATGAAAGCAGCAAGCAGGCATGAAAGCAGCAAGCAGGCATAAAAGCAGCAAGCAGGCAACCCCCCCCCCCGCCCCCCAATGCATCAAATAATAGCAATAGTAACGAGAGGAATACCTGGATTTGTCTGTGACCTAGGAAAACAGTGGGGCCAACTTCATGCACTGAGTGAATAAACTGCTGTGAAATGCTTAGAGCTGAGTGTACCGTGGAGTACCAATAAGTGGGGTGATGTGCTAAAGCCTGTCTGCACAGGCTGTAAAAAAAAGGAGTTGGGGAGATGCAGAACAAACACGAGTGTAACTGAGAGACCACCATCTGGGCCAGAGGAGTCAAGAGGACTTCGTAGGAGCCTCGTTGAAAGCTGGGACAAGCTCTGTTGGCAGGGCAAAGTCCTCGCCCTGCCCTGAGGGCTCTGCAGTGTCCCCACACCAGACAGAGGTGCTGCCAAGCTCCTGCTAATGTGGTTAACTGGGCCTTATCTCAGAGCAGAGCTGGGCCTCCAGGCCTGGCGGCTGGGCTGACCGCAGGGAAAGCAGGCCGGAAGAAGCCTGCTGCCTTCCTCAGCAGGAGGGCGGACGGTGGCCCCGGCTTCGGAGGAAGTCTACAGAGCGCAGGTTATTTGTTACAGGGTGAGGCAAAGCTGTAAGTGGTCCTCTGTCCTCCATTAACAGCAGGCTGGAGTCAGACTGGAGCCGCAGGCTTCACAGTTAGCCTTGTTCTTAAACACACATGGCCAGTCCAGGCCTTTTAACCCGAAACACCCCAGGGTTCCCACAGGAAGAAAACAGTAGTCTTTGGTCTACAAACCCCACAGCTGGGTGTAGCTTAGGGCGTTTCTTTTTCAGCTCAGAGACAAAACAGAAGATAAGAATATTGTGATTTTTAAAAAAGGGTGCATGGTGGTGGTGGTGGGGGAAGACTGTACTTTTAAAATGGATTATTCCAAGTCAGAGACTCTGGATACTTATAATTTGGTTTATTCCCAACTTGTTATTGTATATACACAAAGCTAAGAGTCTTTTAATAAAAATAGATTACTCTTGTCTGCAGAGAAATACAAATTGTTTCTACCTCATACCCCTTGGAGTATCTTTTCCCCTCCACCCCAAGTCTTTCTCACTATTGAAAATCACCGAAAAGTTCTTGAAGGGCCGAGGCTGTGACTTGTGTACAAGGCCATAGAATCTGTTCTTTGACAGACGAACACCCCTTAATCCAGGTATGTCCTCACCATGTCATGCTGACATGTGTGGGTTTTGTTGTGGTTGTGGTTGTTTTGTTTTTGTTTTATTTTATTTTTATTTTATTCCAGCCCCGCCCCCTCCAGCCCCACGACATGTGTGCTTTTGACAGTTCTCAGTCTATGACTGATTTGATCCCATTTAGAACGAGAGGGAAAAACTCTTAGAGGCTGTGCGCCAGGCTTGAAGTCAGAGGCCCATCTCTGCTCCTGGGAGATGAAGACCTCTGAGAGAGAGCCTGGGTGCTGTGCTGTGACTCTCCTTTCTGACAGGGATGTACAGTGGGCTTTCCATGGTCCAGCAAGAATCCGTCACCACTTATTGATTGATTGATTGATTATTGATTGGTTGATTATTTTTTGGTTTTTCGAGACAGGGTTTCTCTGTGTAGTCTTGGCTGCCCTGGAACACACTCTGTAGACCAGGCTGGCCTCGCACTTAGAAATCCGCCTGCCTCTGCCTCCCAAGTGCTGGGATTAAAGGTGTGCACCACCACTGCCCAGCCAAGAGTTCGTCACCTTAAATGTACCTGCGGACACGTGATGGCTGCTAACATCCTCCTTAGGGATCTTGGTCCAAGGCCTGTCAGCTTCTAGACTCCCTCAGGGATCTGCAGAGCCTTGTCTATGAGCAGGGGCATCAGGGCCGGGAGACTAGGTCAGACAGGTTTGTGCCCTTTAAACCTCAGAGGAAAGGAAGCACAGCCGTGCCTGGGGAGGGGCAAACAAAGGGGTCATGGGGAAAGGGGGCCTTTCCAGAGCCTTTCGTGCTTTACCAGATTGGAGTTCTATGCTAGCATCTCCCAGCCTTCCCTACTCTATAAGAATCCTCCCAAACCCAGAAGAAAGGTTGACGCAGGAGGATGAGAATCCATAGCAGTTAGTCAGGCTCAGTGGGGACTGGCCAGCTTCTAAATGCGAGCCTGATTACTAACAGATACGCAGTCCCAACCCTACACATGGTCCACACGCATAAACTGGTAAAAAAAAAAAAGTCAAATTAAATATGAACCAGGAAAGAGAGATAAAGTGCTATGCACATAGTGTGCACAAACTCACACACTCTTCTAGTTAGCATGGGGAAGAAAGCCAGGGGTGGTGATTTTTAATTAGAAAGGAGGGAACTAACAGAATCCCAAGGCCATGCCACAGAGCGGCTTTAACTCTTGCCACTCCAGGGTCGGCTCTTTACAGTAATGGCCTTGCTGCCAGAGAAAACAGAGGAGGGGAGGTACTCATTTAATTCCATTTAACGGGCTGGTGAGATGGCTCAGCAGGGAAGAGCACTGACTGCTCTTCAGAAGGTCATGAGTTCAAATCCCAGCAACCACATGGTGGCTCACAACCACCCAAAATGAGATCTGATGCCCTCTTCTGGTGCGTCTGAAGACAGCTACAGTGTACTTACATATAATAAATAAATAAATCTTTAAAAAAATAAAAATAAAAATAAATAATTCCATTTAACTTTACAAGTTTTGTGTGTGTGGTGTTGATATAGTTTATGTGCTCATGTAGGAGCATGCACACATATGGGAGTCCGAAGAGTCTGTCACACGGCTACCTCTACTGTTCTCTGTCTTAATTTCTGAGACCAAAGCTCTGCCTTTTGGGCTACTCTGGCTGTCTCATAGGCTCACAGTATATGCCTGGCTGTGTCTTCCAGTGTTAGGGTTATGGTTATTGGTGGCACACACGACAGGCTGGCGATTTGCACTCAAGTCTCTGGCTTTCACACAAGTATTCTTACCCAAGTGAGCTATTTCCTCAGCCCCACACCCAAAGACTTATTAACAGAAGGAGCCTTAAGGAAGGGGTGGGAAGCCTGGCAGTGGTGGCGCACGCATTTAATCCCAGCACTTAGGAGGCAGAGACAGGTGGATTTCTGAGTTTGAGGCCAGCCTGGTCTACAGAGTGAGTTCCAGGACAGCCAGGGCTATACAGAGAAACCTTGTCTCAAAAAATAAAGAAAGAAAGAAAGAAAGAAAGAAAGAAAGAAAGAAAGAGAAAAAGAAAGAAAGGTATGGGTAGAAGATTGGAGAAGAGGGAAGAGGAAATGGATGGGAGGGTATTAGGCAGAGTAGGGAGGAGAATGTGGGGCACAGGGGGCATGCCTTTCAAAGCCTGACTGTGGTGGTTACACTCTCAGCCCTCTGGATTAACAGCCCGGGACTGTGAGCTCACCTTCTAACCTCATTTTCCTAGTTCATGGAAGGAGCCGGTGTGGCTCACACAAGGCCGTTGTCAGGATTAAAAGAGAAAGGAGATAATGCATGAAGCCAGGGAGGTGATTTTCCACCCCCAGCCTTGGAGAAGTGGTGGCCACTCCCTGGCCACTGTCAAATTAGCTTCATTATTACCTAGTCTCCTCCTTAACATGTCGGAGGCAGTCATTTCCTCCAGGGAAATATAATGCAATAAGCTTTCTCCTGTCCATATTGATTTCAGCGTGTGTGTGGGGGTGGTGGGCGGAAGTAGTCACTGCTGCTTCCTCGAACAGATTGAAACCACCCGACCCACCCCACCGGGTCAACTGAGAGTGAAATGTGGCATCCTAGACGGGAGACTTCAGCCTCTGTTCTCTATCGCAGTAAGGACCTCGGACGAGGCCTCTTGTCCTGGCTTTCTCTCTGCTCAGCACTTCTCTACACAGCACTTGACTCTACCTTGCTGCTGAGACAGTTCAGTGACACAGTCCAGGCAGCCACTTGACCCAGTCTGTGCAAGAGGGACAAGCGGCACAAACCAGGCCTGGATGTATCTAAAACAAAAATCAGTCATTTTAGAGGTTGTTGTTAAGCCCCTGCAAGGGCTCTGTAATCTCATTTGAGCAGCTAGTGCATAGATAACACTGTGGGAGGAGCATAGTAGGTACACACCGGAATAAACATCTGTTAAGTGCCTGAAGGGGCAGATATGAGCAGGTCCACACAGTGGCTGGTCTCAGCATGCATACTAAGATGGAAGAGACACACATGGATCTTTCTCCCAGCCACCAATTTTCCAGTTAGAGGGTTCCCCCAAAAGCCGTTTAATTGTGACCTCCAAAAACATTTCTGTTCCTACAAAATTCGTTTCGAAAAAGAAGTTTTTGTTTTGTTCCCCTCACCTCTTCATTCTACCCACACAGTGGCCTCAGGATGGGACACACACAGCAGGCCCTAAGAAACGAGCATAGACTAAAAGGTGATCAATAATTGCATTTACTGATGCCAAAGAGCCAATTGTGTTTCCTGACACAATTGTCTGCCAGGCAGCTGTGTCTGTTTCCTTCCACTGGCTACTTGGCCCAGATAGTATCTTCCTAAATGGCATCATAAGGGCAGACCTGGCCTGGGAGCACAGCGTACTAGTCACTCCAGGGATCTTTAAGAGTACAGTGGTGTAGCAAGAGGGCCAACAATGGATGCTCAGCATTGTGTGGCAGACACAAGGCTGGCTGGCTGAGATAGCCTTTTTAGAGGACCGAGATCTTGCTGTGTCCTCCAAGCTGGGACTGGAACATCCGGGCTCATGCACATCTTCTGTTTCTGCCTCTAGAGTGGTTTGAAGGATATTGTCAATATGGTCTTTAATTCTCACAATTTTATGAGGTGGATTATATTACTCACATTGAACAAAGACAAAAAACGAGAGACAGGAAGCAACATGCTTGCGATTACCTAGCTCCTCTACTCCAGAGGGTTTGTTACCTCTGTGATGCCTGCCCGGCCCTCATCCCACCCGCTGGCATCTGCTGGGCGTTTTCCTTGGATAGAAAGATAGGAAGGCTTTCCTATCTTTACAACTTTATAAAGGGCTCCTTGTCCTTACAAAGCTTTGTTTAAAGGCAGCTTCTTTCTGGAGTCTTCCGTAGTCCTTCTCACAGCCAAGGGCAGGACCTCTGCTCACTTCCTAGCCCCTGAGGTTAAGGGCTCCCATGCCACAACCCCACCATACTCACAGCAGGAATCCGGACTCCCTCCTTCATCACAGTCCAGTCTGCACTTTACAGAGCGACCAGCCTGACACTTGACAGGCCCTCAGTAACTGACCTGTAATTAGATGTCTATGGCTCCCAGCAAAACAGAAACAAGTAAGTCCTCTGTCCCAAGGTATCCCCCATGTTGCCCTGTCTGCTCTCAGGGAAGCAGCTGTTGAGTGGTCAGGAAGGGGCAGAAACAGAAGGAAGAGAATCAGAGGGTAGCCTTCAGTCAGCCCTGGGTGGAAGGTCACCCAAGCAACTCAAAGCTGTCGGCCCTGTGTGGGCATGGCCCTCACTCCACAGACAGGCCTAGCAACGCTCACTATCTCTGCCCACCTAACATTCCTTTTTGGCTCCTCACTTGTATTGGCTTCTTTCCCTGTGTCTAAGATGCTACCTCAGATAAAAAAAAAAAAAATTCTCTCTCAAGGGAGCCAGAGAAGGTTCCTAACTTCTAGGCCCCAGGCTTTCTGGCCGTGGGAGCAGGGGGTCACTCCCCATTAGGCCTAGCTGCTCCTGTTTTCCCGTCTCTCATCAGAGGATTTGAGCAAAGGAGGGAGAGAAAGACTGAATCTCATCACTGAACCCTGACTTGGACTGAGGCAGGCACCAGAGGGCTCTTGCTTACTCAGCGACAGAACAGACCCCTAGAGTCCTGAGGTTCCAAGATAGTTCTGGAGACAGATCGCGTGTACCTACAGGCAGGCGTGGCTGTCATTTATTGCTCAGATAGAGATCCCTGTCAAACGAAAGCAGTTCCAGGCATACCCGGGCCTGCCCGAGGCCAACTGGTCCTTGCACCTGTGCAGTGTGAGGACAGAGAAGCCAGGATTATACAGAGTTGCTATTCACACCTGGGGCTGCTGCTCGACCTTTCCCGGCCACTTCTTGAAGAGTACGAGTACGGCAACCCCACTTCCCTGAGGTAACATCGACAGATACGTGATGTCACACCACCAGGTGGGTTTGGCCCGTGTCCCCTGATCTCCAAGGTGGGAGGTCTGCACACGGCACATGCGATTTCTGAGTAAAGCAGCTGCTGAGTGAAAGAAGGAGGAGATGGGACCAAAGTCTGAGTCTACAAGAGCAGCCCTACCAGGGCTACTCCTGAGAGGCGGCAAGGTTTTAAACTTCCTCTTCCCAGGTGGACAGGTCAGGTGCCTTGCCACTGGCCTCTGAGGGAGGGAAGGAGGAAGAGGGGGAGAGAGGGGGGGGGG
>NW_022196895.1:34529189-34544577 GCF_008632895.1 Mastomys coucha | reverse complement strand
AGAGAGAGAGAGAGAGAGAGAGAGAGAGAGAGCGAGCAGAGGACTGTATGCTGTATGAATCTCTGGAGAGAATGGCTTTCTTCACCAGCCTGTTTAGCACACTGCAACAACGCAGAGAATCGTCTTAGGCCGGCCCGGTCCAATCAGAGTCAGCGTGCCTGCCGGGCACCAACTCCACACAGCACCCCATAGGACCCGCTCCCAGTACCTCCTTGTGTGGACTCTGGCTTCTCCCAGAAGCTGCCGTGTCCCTTGTGTCTCTGACTCCTTCACAAACCACCTGTTTATTAAACTCACGCATGTTCACAAGTATAATATGTACATTCATTTCAGAATACACAGAGGTGACCAAGGCCCCAAACCAAAAGGGTTAAAGCTTGGGAGAGGCATTCCATAGAGAAAAGATTTAAATACTAAACAAATGACTAAAACAGTCAATCTTCTTGATAATCAACAATAAATACATCTATGAAGCCCTGTCAGGGACACACTCCACCTATTCAGGAACACAGGACAACACATAAGCCCCGACACCGCCCAGCATTGACAAGGCCTTGGCCTCCCAATGGTATAGTCCTTCCAGAGAGCAATTTAGCAACACATGTCAAGTACTATCAAATGGTAAGCTTTACCAGGTTGTGGTAGCATACAACTTTAATTTCAGCAGAGGCAGAGGCTAAGGCAGAGGAGGCAGAGGCAGACAGATTTCTTTTTTTTTTTTTCCTTTTTTTTTTTTTTTTTTTTTTTTTTTTTTTTTTTTTTTTTTTTTTTTTTTTTTGGTTTTTTTCGAGACAGAGTTTTTCTGTGTAGCCCTGGCTGTCCTGGAACTCATGCTGTAGACCAGGCTGGTCTTGAACTCAGAGATCTGACTGTTTTTGCTTCCCAAGTGCTGGAATTAAAGGCATGTGCCACCAAGGCCCAGCGGCAGGCAGATTTCTTGTCTCAAAAAACAAAGAATGTCTAGCTTTTTGAGTCAGGTAGTCAATCAACCCCTAGGAGTTTCCCTTAAGAATTTACAAGAGGGTCAAAAGAAAAATCCATAAAGAATCTCACTTTAAAAGAAAAAAAAGACTTATTTATTTGTGTATTTGATATATATGGGTGTTTTGTCCGCTTGTACAGCTACACACCAGAAGAAGGCATAGGATCTTATGGAATACAGTTATAGACCCTGTGAACCACCAGGTGGGTGCTAGGATTTGAAGTCAGGACCTCTGGAAGAGCAGTCAGCACTTTTAACTGCTGAGCCATCTCCCCAGGCCCACTTTCTTTTTCTTTTTCTAGCAGAAATGTAAACCCGTCCAGACGAGACCTACATGAGTTACACTGGCTAAGTAAATAATGCTGTACTCATCACCCGGTGCAGTAGGATCCAGTCTGTAACACTGAAAATGTAAAGGGTTCATAAAAATATTTATAATGCATATAAAGTCAAACAAGAAAGCATGAAATTGCATCTGTGCTGATCAGTACTATGCAGGAATACCAATGCCTAGAGGCAAAGATCTGAGGGAGATATTTAAAAATGAAAGCACTTATTAAATTAAGGTGCTGTGGTTATAAGGCAAATTTTTTCCTATGAAGATTTTCTTTACTGTGCAATATATTTAATACATAGTTAATACAACATTGTTTCAATAGTTACATGTAAAATGGGGGATATCCCAAAGCAACAATCTTACGTAGTAACCATGACAGCTTCATTTCTCTACACTTCTGTTTCACAGAACACTTGGTAAGAGAACAGCATGGTGTGCTAGATGGAATGCTAGGCGTAGCTTGGACGGGGCCTGAATGTAAGGGCCATGTGGCCCTGGATAGGCTGTGTAGCTTTCTCATCAGAAATATAGGATGATAATATCCAGCTCCCAAAGGCTTTTTAGGATAAGGAATCAATGTATGACAGGAGACCAATAGGTGATCAGGGTAGGGGGGGTTAGGGTTTGCTTCCATACATCCATTTGGGCTGACGTTCCCTACTCCACTTTCTGCATGCGAGTATCAGTCATTCAAACTGAACAATGGGTTCCTTAAGGTTGCCCCCCTCCCCTGGGAGGGTCAGCTGGGTAATAAACTGAACCACAGATGGTGTTTTACTACCATTAGGTGAGTGTTGTTAGTCAGGGCAAAGTAAGTAAAGACTGGAAAACACACGGCCATTTGGAAGGAAGACTGTCGGGAGCTTGTCCCTTCACAAGCAGAGCCCGAGGGAAGAGCCCTGTGATAAGAGTTCCACTCCACAGACCCTCCCCACCCATTCCAAAAGAGTGAAGCCCCTAAGTCTCTGGGGAGGAAGGACCCACCCGAGTCTAACACCCTTCCTTTCTGCTTCGGTGGAAAGCTTTGGAGGCTCTGCAGTTGTCTGCCACAAATGCTCGCACTTATGAACTTTCAAGAACACATGTGTGGCCAGCCCTCTGGCTGGTTTCCAGAAACATGGGGTAATCTCAGGGGAACGTGGAGGAAATGAAGTTTCCTCCAGAGAACCATAAGCTCCCCAGTCACACTCATTCTACAGCCTCCTAAAGACCAGGGTTACCCTGGCTCCTTCCTTGGTAAAATTAGGAATTCAGCCTTTATCCCAACTTGCCAGGAGGAACAAAATTTCGGGGTAATAAGAGAAGGCCGGTGTTCTTTACAGATTCAAGATTACAGCATCGAAG
Source organism: Mastomys coucha (assembly GCF_008632895.1). Classification (NCBI taxonomy): domain Eukaryota; kingdom Metazoa; phylum Chordata; class Mammalia; order Rodentia; family Muridae; genus Mastomys; species Mastomys coucha. Next base: position 34,541,914 of record NW_022196895.1, on the reverse strand, counting down.
AGCCAGTAATTAGGAGGTCATCTTTGCAAAGCCCCAGTGAAATAGCTGATCCTTTCAGGGGTAATAAAGGACTTCAATGCCACTGCTTAAATCTTGTCTTTGGTGAACTGGATATCCATGTGGTACCAAAGCACTGTACCCCGCACTGTGTTATGTGTTGACTGTCCCTCGCACTGTGTTGTGTGTTGACTGTCCCTCGCACTGTGTTGTGTGTTGACTGTCCCTCGAACTGTGTTGTGTGTTGACTGCAAGTAGAACCTTGGTAACCGTAATTTGACACTGACTGGACCTCTTACTCTAGATGCAGTCTGATCTGCAGAGGCGAACAAGATATGCCTCTTGATGGGAGGCTCCAGGAAGCGGGGCGCGTGACCATGCCAGAAGAGAATCAAGCCGGCAACCCCTAACTTCCAGGCTCCCTGAAGGCAGGTGATGGATAGGAAGGAGTCAGACATCACTACCTGGAGACAGTCAGACCCACCCCACAGGAGCAGGCAACCTGCCCAGTATCTTAACAAGGCAGTGTCTGATGGAAGGAGAAGGAGGGAAAGGAGCCAGGAATGTCCTACAATAAAAGTACCTTAAAAGCCGTAACTACCAGGCTTGCTATCTGGTCCTGATTTGAACAAGTCAGCTGTAGGAGATATTTTGGGGACAACTGAAGAAATGCAGATGTGGATCTGGTATCTCATGGTATTTACAGCATTTATATGTTGTGATACAGCACCGAAGCCACTGAGGAACACGCTCTTTTAGACACGCACATGGAAATGTTCAGGGAAATTACACATAGCTTGTAACACACTTTAAGAGTTTGGCTTTTTAAAAGGGCCAGCAAACATGAGCAAATGTTACTGATTCCAATGGTGTCTGCACAAATGGAATGTACATCATGTACAAATGTGGTGCCCAAGGTTACCCCAGGCAAAGAACTAGTGACAGAGAACAGAACAGTGGCCGGGCATGGTGTCACTCGTCAAGTTGTCCTGGCAGCAGGTAGAGGTGGGAGAATCAGGATTACCAGAACCCACATAAAGCTGGTAGAAGAGAACTGGCTTCCCAAAACTGTCCTCTGAATTCCACGCTCATGCCTGCACACACACACACACATACACACCCATTCACACAATATTTAATACATTAACCAAGAGAGAAAAACTAAAAAAAAAAAGGCTTTTAAATTTTTCTTTCGGAGGACCAGAGAGATGGCTGAGAGCACTTGCAGCAGAACCATGAGGTCCTGGGTTCAAATCTCAGCACTCGGGGAGCAAGCTGGACATGGTCTCCAGTGGGCCTTAGCTGCAGGTCTGTGGGGAGCAGAGACAAGAGAATTGCTGTGGTTTGCAAGCTGTCAGTCTAGCTTAAAAAAAATATAAGCTTCAGGTTCAGGAAGAGACTTCACTTCAAAATAATAAAGCCAAGAATAACACCCAATGCCCTCCTCTGGCCTGTGTTCCTGGATCTGTTCATACACAGGCTTGCAAACACCATACACACACCAAAAATTAAAATTAAACTAGGTGGAGAACAACTGGGGAGAGATGCCCAACATTTACTTCTCTTACACACACACACACACACACACACACACACACACACACACACAGTGTGGGTGCCTATGAAGGCCAGAAGAGGGCAGTGGATTTGGATGCCCTGGAGCTGGAGGTCCAGACAGTTAGTTGTGAACCCTGGAGTAAGCTCTGGAAACCAAACTCAGGTCCTCTGGAAGAGCATTAAGTGCTCTTAACACCAAGCTGTCTCTCTAGCCTCCCTTTCCTGGATTTTAAAGCATATTGTAGAAAGGAGAAGGTGGATTCTAAAAAGTCCAAGTGGATATAAGAACTCTGACCCCTCTGGCGTTAGTAGGCAGGCATTCCATATTCTGAGCTCTTTCTAAAGTGAAGCCCTTCAGATCCTTGGAAATCACACTGTTAACCCACTCTTAAGATTAGGGGACCAGCCTCCCAGAGGGTAAGTTGCAGTCAAAAGGTGGCTCAGCTGATGGCGGCTTTTGGACAAGGCTCAGTGAAGACAGAACTTCAGTTCTTGAGAATGATGTTTTTCTGTTTCTTGTCTTGAATTGTCCTTGGAGCTAAAATCTTCAAGAGATCTATCACCCCTAACCGGGCCACGAGATTGAAGGCTAGCTGGTCAGTTTCAAAACACCCTCACCATTGACCATAAACTTTGAATCCTATAAGGCTTGTTGGCAGCCAGAGACGAAAACCACATAGCTGGCTTTAAAGTGGTCACCTTCCCTTGTGAAAACAGGAAGACAGAAGTGACATTCTAAGCTGTGGACTCTGGCCTCTCCTCAACTCCTCTCCTCACTCTCTGCAAGAACAGGGTTTTCTCTCTCACTGAGGACCGCAGTCGCAGTTCAGTTTAGGAGTTCCTGGTTTGTGTCTGGACATACTGAGTTTGTGGTATATACACACAGAGAGATTCCCCAGTCCCTCCGCCCCGCCCCCTCAAGCCTGCCAACCACGAATTCTTTGAGTGGGACTTGAAGACCCATCATGTGTAGTCCTGTTTCCCTCCTTGTCCTTCGAATACCCCAATCACACTTGAGTGCTGTGGGCTGAGTCACGTTTTCCCAAAATTATGAAGTGAAAAGCTGGAGCCACCTGGTGTGACTGCATCTGGAGACAGCGCCTGTGAGGAGGTCATGGGATTAGTGATGTACGCCCCGAGTGACACCTTTATAAAAAGAGGCAGATCGCTCTTTACTAGGCAAGGACTTGCTTGCGTTGACAAGCAAAGCAAGAAAGGAAGTCCTCATCAGGAACCAGCTGAGCACCGTGAACGAACTTCCCAGCCTCCTGAGCTGTGAGAAAATTGCTTGTGTTGCTTAATCCACGCTGCCGAGGTGTGTTGCAACTGCCCGACTAGGTAATAAAACAGCGCAGGGCGGTCTAAAAGTTTGAAGAAACACTTTCCCATGCGAGCGTGCTTGTGTTTCTGGCTATCTGTACATGCAAGCACTAGGAGGCTGGAGGCAGGTTCCCGAGGCAGTCTGCAGGGGTCCTCGCTGCTGAATAGACGGGTGAAGCTGTCCTCCCAGTTTTACAGTGGCAACCCCCACCCACCCGAACAAGCCATGGTCCCGCCCTTGCTCCTATGCCCAAGTCTAGTATAGGCGGTAAAGAAAAATAAAGTGCTGGCTAGGGAGGCGGAGGCAAAGGCGGGGAAGGCTGCTCGCCTTGTCGCTGTCCCAGAGCGAGCAGGGGCCTGGCGGGAGTTGCTTTCCAACACGTCCCAACATGTGTTTCCAGTAACGCGGTTTGTGGCCGCTTTCTTGTTCTTATCGCTCCTCCCGTGACCTTTGCTGGTTACAGACTTACTGACTGGAGCCAGGTGGATTTGTTTGATTTCTGTTGATGTCATTAGGAAGAGGAAGTGCCAGAAGGGATTACCTCAAGTTTAAACCTATTTCCAGCAGAGTCCCGGGGCCTTTAATTACACATCTTGGGTCTGTTTGGTAAAGAAGTGGTCAAAGATGTGCTTTTTATCTCCCTTGGGATCTCCTGCGACTGGCAGCATTCCACGTGTGCCTGGCGTGCCTGCGGACTCCAGCCAGGCTGGCAGGGAGGAGGGGGAGCCCCCAGTGTTCAGAGCTGGTGAGGAGCCTTTGAAAAAGCAGGGCTGGGGAGTCCTTAGCCAGACCAGGACATTTTTAGAGTGGAAAGAGTAGAGGGAGACTAGGATCTGCACCTAAAGAGAACCTGTTGGGGGAAGGATAGAGAGGGGGTGGGGATGGAGTCGGTGATGGGGGACCGATAGTGGTCAGCTACTACTGAATTACAAGGAATAGTACAGTCAGAAAGCTAAATGCCAGCCAGGTCCAAAAGCAAACTTCCCTCCGTCCTAACCCACCTCTTTTCTTAATCGTCTCTTCGTTCTTTGTAGATTTATTTCCTACCTTAGCACTGAAAGAGTAGCCCAAGTCCTAAGGATGGGCAATGGACAACCTTGGGATTAACCAGGAGATACGTAGCTATGGCACAGACAAATGCTATCTTTTGCTATCCATATGCCTGGCCAGAGAGATCTGACTACCAGCCAGTCCTCAGAAAGTCCTTCCTTCCCATTCTGATTTCTCGGGGTTTCAAGGGGCCCATTCCTCATCCGGCATGCGTGTTGTCCTTTATTCAGCTTGCCACATAAAGTCATTTAAGGCCCAAGACCCCAAAGCTTAGCATGAGAAATGCAACTTTCTTTGAGGGTTGGGGGTGGTGGCTTGTTCCCAATTTGATGAGGAAGGTGGCCTGCAGACTCATGTGTTTGACATTTGATCCCTAGCTGTGGGTCTCTTTGGGGGAGGTTATACAACTTCTAGGGCTTTAGCCTAACTTGCTGAAAGGGATGCTGGGAGTGGGTCTTGAAGGTGACATCAACTTCAGGTTCTGGCTTGAGAGCTGCCCCTAGAATCAGCTCCATGGCTGCCTCTGAAGATGACTTCCCGGTCCTCAGGACTGTTAGTGTGAGCCAAAATCGATCTTTCCTCCTTGAAGTCGGTTATTTTTGTCACCGTGAGGAGTAAGTCATGGAGGGCCTTTGCGAATTTTGGAATAACAGAGAAGGCAGGGAATTAGAAATGATTCTCTCCCTGTTTGTATGAAGGACAGCTGGGCAGGTTAAATGTGCACACAATTTTAGATAATAGACTCAAGGTTCCCTCTAGCTTTTGCCTCAGCTGGGATGGGCTTAGGAAGGACTACCTGGTAAGAATGGAAATGAGAACAGGTAAATTTTAGCCAGAGGTTCCCTTCATCCTAAGTGGGGACCCCTTTTTTGTCTGCATTCCACCCCTGGCAAGACTACTTTTCATTACTCTCACCCCCACTCCCACCCCCTCAGGATCCAGCAATTTCCCTAGGATAGAGCACAAGCTAAAGCACAAAGCCTTTGTTGCCTGTTTCCGGTATTATTATTATTATTATTATTATTATTATTATTATTATTATTGCTAATAATAATGATGATGATAATTCTTTGTCCTGTTGCCTCATTAGAGTAATTTAAGCAGATCCTGAGAGACACAGGCATAGTCTCCCTCAGAAGAGTATCTCTGTGGGGTCAGCCCAGGCACTGGTGAGGTTCTGGGCATCTCTAGCACACACCAGCCTACTTCTGAGAAGGAGGAGGTACTGCCTGGGGTGGGTGGTATGAACCGTGATCTTAATTTGCCCTCATCTGTGCTGCAATACAGACATGTGCCCCATTTCTCCAAGGCTAATACCAACACGATGCTGGCGTGCTAGAGGCTGTCGTCATAGGGTAAAACCAACCCGGTGCTGGAGTGCCAGAAAAATGCTCTCACAGGTAATACCAAACACAATGATAGCATGCTAGAGGATGTTTTCATGCTATTACAATAACACAGTGTTGGTGTGCTAAAGGATGTTCTCATCTTAATGTTTAACACATCAGTGGCTACTTCATGGATATTATTTAGGATGAGGCTGAGTAATGACCAATCTAATTGTATAATTTAAATAATAAGCTAATGGTATAATGACCTACATGTAGCACAAAGTTCAGGAAACAGACATTTTCCCCACTGTGTGCCAGCTAGGTAATTTAACCGCGTGCATGAAATGACTAAACTTATTTTAACCTCAGCTAATAACTTATTTCAACTATTTATTGGATGAGAAGGAGTAGGAATTATATCGTTTCTCCTCATTGGGTGGTGGCATGGCCGTGGAGAAGCAAACACTGCAGCTCTCCAAGCAATTCCATATAACCGCATTGGAGACATTGGCTTCACTCTAGCTATAAGACAGTTTTGTCTAGAACTTCAACACATCTTCCCAATCAACACTAAGCCTCATCCCCAAGAGCTGTGGATTTAGAACACCCAGGGTCAGAGTTGGATATTGTAGCACGTGCCTGAAATCCCAGCACCAAGGAAGCTTGGAAATAGGACTGAGAGTTTGAGAGTAGACTGGCACGAGCCCTGTCTCAAACTAAACCAAACCAAACCAAACCAAACCAAACCAAGCCAAACCAAATGTACCAAGAAAGGTTCAGATCCTAGACACATTATCTACCATCTACCTTCCTCTGTGACCCAGGGCAAATCCTCTCCCTCCCCCTCCAGCTCTCCCTCATTCCTCCCCCCCCCCCACAAGGTTTCCTGTACCCTAGGCTGGCCTTAGACTCTCTATATAGCTGAAGCTGACCTTGAACTCTGATCCTCCTGTCTCTGTCTCCTGAGTGCTGGGATTTCAGCTGAGTCACAACTCTTTAGGCTTCAGCTTCTTCATCTGTAAGATAGAACTTAAAATTTCTACCCTAGAAGATGGTTGTGATAATTTAGTGAGATAGCATTTATATGTAATTAGTAGCAACTGGCATACAACAAGGGCTTGGAAAGAAGTGGTAGTTATGAGTAAATACTAATTAATACTGTCCTTAGTTTTAGTCAAAAGGCTGAGAACAGGCGCCTAGGGTCATCAGTTAAGAGCACTTGTTGCTCTTGCAGACAACCAGGGTTCAGATCCCAGCACCTACATCGAGGTTCACAACCATCTGGAACTCCAGTTCTTGGGGTTTCATGCCCTGTTGTGACCTCTGCAGACCCCAGGCACACACAAGGAATACTTACATGCAGATAGGCAAACATCTAACACATAAAAATTAAATAAATAAATCTAAAAAAAAAAAAACCTTTAAGATAAACACAAAGAACTCTTTTTTTAAAGAACTTTTTAAGAACTTAATTTTGTTGGTGTGTGTACACATGTGTTCCAGTGGACAGGGTCATAGGACAACTTCTGGGAAGCTTCCCTTCCACCCCTGGGTCTCAGGTCTAGAACTCGAGTTGTTAGGCTTGGCAGCAGGCACCCTACCTGCTGACCCATCTCGTGTGTGTGTGTGTGTGTGTGTGTGTGTGCAAGTGTGTTTTGTTTGTTTGTTCGGTTTGATTTGGTTTTAGTTTTTTGAGATAGAAGGTTTCTCTGTGTAGCCCTGGCTGTCCTAGAACTCCATTTGTAGACCAGGCTGGCCTTGAACTCAGAGATGTACCTGCCTCTGCCTCCTGAGTGTGGGATTAAAGGAATGGATCATCACTGCCTGGGCTTGTTTTGTCTTTTCAAGACAGGACTGTGAAGCTGGCCTCAAACTCAGAAATCCTCCTGCCTCAGCCTCTTGAAACTGGGGCTATACCAGGTCTGACCTCACAGAACTCATTTCTAAAATAGGCTACTCATCCCCCTCTCTGCCCTGAGGATAATTAATTGTCTAGGAAGATTTAACCCATATGGTCCAGGACCATCTTTGCCAAAGAATTGTTCTTGAGAACTATGCAGAGACATCTGCAAGTGTTTCCTACCTCAAAGAGCTCAAAATCCTTCAGTCCCTCATAAGACCTTTAACCTATTCTAGGATACTGCAGATTTGGTGAACAAGGGCTATCTTTGTCTACTTCCACACTCCTATGGCTTAGAATGACCTTGCCCTGTAGGTACATCCCTCAATCAGACTCCAGTTGCCCTGGTGGCCTCTTACCTACCCCAGGCCATGCCATCTTTCATCTCTGAGGGTGAAAAGCTTGTTGTGTTTGCTCTTTGTCAGTACAGTACAGCCTGCCCATGCTCTGAAGGGCCTGGTGAATTCAGTCAACTCTTCAATCTCCAGGGAGCAGCCTGGGCTAGATGAACTAGATGCTGATGGTGTGGGTCTGCCCTTCTGTTGTTTCTACTTAAACATCATGAAACCCTTGGACAAACAGAAAAACGTTTGTGTTCTGAGCCTCCACGGCTGTCACCTGGGGTCCAATTTGGACATGCTGTGGCTCACTTGGTAGAAGTGTGGTGAGAGAAAGGCAGTTTCCTGTATCCTATCAGATAAATGCATACAGGGAACACCAAGCTATCTTTAGTCCTGGGGGCTCGCCATACCTACCACTTCACAGATTCTCAGCAATCAAGATTTAGGAAAAGTCTTCTAGAAAATTCTCTACTGATCATTCTGGCAGGACAGGTGGCCAGCTCAAACCATGGCCTTCCCATATCACCCTGGAAAGAGGCTTGATCCAGCTCACAGCAGGTGTGTGTACTTGAAGGCGTCTGTCTGTCATCTGTCCATCCGTGTGTGTGTGTGTGTGTGTGTGTGTGTGTGTGTGTGTGTGTGTGTATGTTGTCTGTGCATGAGCATGCATGTGCGCATGTGTGGTGGGAATGTGTCAGGACCTACCTGGTGAGTTTAACTGCTCTTAAATCCTATATTCCTAAAAAGAAATCAGAAGCAAGCCTAGAAACATTCCTTCGAAGACAGAAGACCTCAGGGCTGGTGAGGTTTTTGGTTTTGTTCTTCTAAAACCACTGAGTACTCACAGCTCTGTACAGTTATGTGCCCCATGTGAATCTTTCTTGAGTATCACTGTGGACCAGAGTTTGACTCTGCCACCCTGGGCAATCTGTGCTTTCCTGGGGACCTGCTGGTTAAGATAGAGTTACAGCTGCAGCCTCACCAGACCCAGGCCACCCACACCAAGTTCAAGTCTGAGAACCACAGGGCTGGGAACGGAAACTGACAGAAGATATGCTAGACAGATAAAGAGGCTGTGGATTGGTGCCTTTCATTTTTGCTGTCGATCTTCACTTAAATATTGGCTATTTTTTGAAAAAGTCCAACTTAGTTAGGTGTGTGTGGGACCGTGAAAAGCAGTCTGTGTTTTGGTTGAGCGAGTCTTAACTTCCAGAGATCCAGTGGAAGATTTCATAAGGGATGGAACAGTGGAGACACATTCCCAAACATAAATGGCTGGCACCACGAGCCCTCACTCCATTATTCTATGGCTAGACAATGCCCCAAGCTCCCAGCATTCTGGCTGGACTCCACCCCCAGTCAACTGACCACAGCCAGGTATGCCCCACCCCACAGACAGGTAGCACTGCTTACCATATAAGGGGCAGTTTCTGTCTCCCCTCCCTCTTCTTCTCTCTCCTTTCCCTCTTAGCCTCTTACTCTTCTTTACTTTCTCGTCCTCCCTTCACCCTCTCTCCACATGGCCATGGCCGGCCTCTACTTTCATGTCTTGCCTCTCTCTCTCCTTTCTATAATAAAACATCTTATGACCATGCATTGCCTCCTTTCAACTAGAGGCAATGTTGGCCCAGCATTTGCAGCGAGACCCAGTGCCAGCAACTCTCCCGCCCTGCGCTAGCCCATGAACAACTGTGCACCACCACTTTTCTTCTCCGCCTCCTTTTTGTCCCTTCGTTCTCAGCCCCTCCGTGGCACCCAGCATCGCCTCTGATGCCCGGAAGCATCCTTGGCCTCCATGAGGCCCAGGGGCCCCCTACCCCGCAGCTGTTCGCACCCCTCCAGGTCCCTGAGAACTGGGATCCACACACTCAACTGGTGGAGTGGGGTGCATGGACAGACACCCACATCCACCACCCAGAGTACCAGACCTCTGGCAGGATGCAGGTCATTCTCTCCCATCCCTTTCATCCCCTAATATCCTGCGGCGCCCAGTGCGGCATTGAACACACAGCGCCCAGTAAGTGTGGTAGCATTTGCCTTTGATCCCAACACTTGGGAGACAGAGGTAGGAGGAATTCTGTGAATCTGAGCCCAGCCTGGTTTGCACAGTGAGTTCCAAGACAGCCAGGACTAAATAGAGAGACTCTGCCTTGAGAGAAAAAAACAAAACAAACTTGCAGGAGACTAATAACTACCACGAGCCCTCTAACGTGAGTGAATTTTTTCCTCCAAACATTTCTGTCCATCTGAGTCATTTCAACAGCTTCTGTCTTCTCTACTGTGAAGAGTGGAGAGTTCTGTGTGGCTTGAAGATTGGGTACTCTTCATACAACATCTCCCTGAACATGTTAGCAAGAGTTTGAGGCATTAAGTTGTTAGGTAGTGAATGAAGCACTTGTAGGCATGAGGGTCTGGATTTGAGGCCCAAAGCCCAAATAAATGGTGCTGCACATTTGTAACCACAACAAGGGGAGGGAGAGACAGACAGATTCCTGGGGTTTGCTGGCTGCCCAGTAAACTCCTAGTAAACTCCGGGTTGGTGAGAAACACTGTCACAAAACAAACACTTGGTGGGATGATGGCTCAACATAGGGTACTGTCACTTGAAGATGCAAGCTTGTTCAATACCCAAAATCCATATACAGATGGAGGGAGAGAGCAATGCTACAAACTTGTGCTCCAACCTCCATACATGGGCTGTGGCATGCAATCTCCCTATACATATCAAACATATGCATCTCATACACCCACACCTCATACACACATGCATACACACCTCATACACACACATACAACAATAATAAAAATTTTAAAGTTAAAACAAAACCAAACTAGAGAGCCCCTGAGGGATGTCATAGAGGGGGCTGGGAGTATAGTGCAGTGGTAGAGAGCACTTACTTACCATGCACGAGGCCCTGGGTTTGAGCACCACCGTGATTAAAGTAAATGAGGCCCATGAAGAATGAAACTGGGTGCTGAGAACATGGTAAATGAGAAAAGCTACCGGTTACTGTGACAATCATCTGTGACAGTCATTATATACTTACCAAAGGTTTAATGTTTCACATGGTGTCATTTGATGCAAATTTCAAACCAACAGAGAAAGCGAGTCTCTTGAACACTGTATGGTTCAAGACCTACAGCCCAACCAAGATCGTCTGTGACCGATCTGGTCATGTAATACAAATGGTCTAGGAGGGGCGCTACAGTTTCTGCCTCTGTTACTCAGCGGATGAGTGCTTATTGAATTTATAGTGTGTTGATGGGATTGAGTATTGAAAATTCTTTGCTGGGGGAGCAAGGACTTTGCTTGCTTGGTGGGAAAGAATGCAAAATCCCTTTCCTACTAATCTTCGAGGATCAAATGAATACGCACATGAGCTTCTACACAAATACTTGAAGGAATTATGAGAAAAGCAGTGCACCACATATTCTCATGAGGCTGTGGAGATCTGGGAGGGAAAGAATGGCTTGATTAGTCGGGGATGGCCTAATAACAACCTTCAGGACTGCAGGAATGAGGAAAAGAGAGTGGGGTACTCAACTACACAGTCCCGAGAAGAAAACGAATGCCCTGGTTGAATGACAGGTTGAGGCTTTAGTGTCCCACCCCTGGATTTAATTCAGGAGCTGGCTGGAGGACTGCAAAGGGTAGTGTTGTGTGCAGGACAGCTTAACCTACTTTATCCTCTTTTTAATTTTTTCCCCAAATATATGTCTCTGTGTGGGCATATGCATGTATGTACAGATGCCCATGGAGGCCAGAGAAGATGCAGGATCCCATGGAGCTAGAGTTACATACAGGCTGTAAGCCATATGACATGGTGCTGGGGACTGAACTGTGGTCTTCTGCAAGGGTAGCAAGTGCTCTTAACTGCTCCACCTCTGCAGCCTCTACTCACATTATCTTTATTAAAAGTTAAAAACAGCCTTGGTGCTGAGGATAGAGCTCAGGTGGATCAGCACACAAAGGCCTGGGCTCGATCCCCAGGACCTACCTCATAAACCCTGTGTGGTGCCCTGTGCCTGTACTCTGAGAACTCAGAAGGTGGAAGCAGGAGAATAAGAAGCTCATGGCCATCCTCTGCCACTTGGTGAATTGGAGGCCAGACTAGGCTACATGGGACCCTGTCTTAACAGAAAAACAGAAATAACTGGGCTGGCGAGATGACTCAGCGGCTAAGAGCACTGACTGCTCTTCCGAAGGTCCTGAATTCGGATCCCAGCAACCACGTGGTGGCTCACAAGCACTCATAATGAGATCTGACGCCCTCTTCTGGTGTGTCTGAAGACAGCTACAGTGAATTATGCCAGAGCAGGGCCGGCAGAGGTCCTAAGTTCAATTCCCAGCAGCCACACACATGATGGTTCACGGCCATCTGTACAGCTACAGCGTACTCATACACATTAGATAGATAGATAGATAGATAGATAGATAGATAGATAGATAGATAGATAGATAGATAGATAGATAGAAAAACAAATAACTAAAGCCCAGAGAAAACAGGTTAGCTCACATACTGGAACACCAAAGTGCAGGCAGAGCAAGCAGATGAGCTGGGCTAAGGGAGGGGGTCGAGTCTTGGCTATAGCCAACTAGCTTGGCTATAGCTAGTTGGAGGGCTTAGGACACTAGTCCTGGGGCACTTCCTTCTCCATCCTTCTAGGCTCTCTCTGGGGTAGCCTTTCCAGTGGGCAGTCACCTTTCTCTCTTTTGGAGCATTTGGCTTGATGAAGAACTTTGGCAGACTTCTAAACAAACACACAAGTTAGCAGAGGATGAACCCAGCTTGAAAGGGGAAAAGGCTCCCAGCACCACTCAGTCTGGGTTACTTGTCCGTGGCTGGCACAGAGTAACCTGACAGCTTATGTGGACTCACAGTCCAAGGTGCAGTCCATCATCAGAGTGGGGAAGGTCAAAGCAGCAGGCACGCTGAAGAAGAGCACAGTGAATGCTTCTGTCCAGCTCATTTCTGACTTTTATAGTCCAGGATTCCAGCCCAGGGAATGGCGCCACCTACAGTGGAGGAATCTTCCAACTCAATTAGCCTAATCAACATACTCCCCCAGAGGCATGTTCAGAGACCATTTCCCATCTGATCGTAGCAAGTCAAACAGTTGGGATTAACCATTGCATCAAGTAAGACAGAGGAACACTGTGATAAATTGGCATCCATATCCTAATGGGCTAGTAAAAATTGGAGGTATAGCTTCTAATGCCTGCCTCT
>NW_022196895.1:34525611-34529179 GCF_008632895.1 Mastomys coucha | reverse complement strand
ACACACACACACACACACACGCTATTGTACAGTTAGTATTTATCAAATAGAGACCAAAACAATGCTCCAAGTAACCAAGTACAGGCCAGCCTATGGACTTATGCTTTAATGCCAGCACTAGGGAGGCCAAAGCAGGAAGAATGCTGGGTTTAAGGCCATAACTTGAGCAACAAAGTGAGTTCAAAAGGGTGAGATACACGGGTGAGACCCTAAATTAAAACAAGACAGCCAACAAATGGCTTAGGTTCATTTTATACAAAATAGTTTCTGATCATTTTATAAACAAAACTAACTTAAGCAATACAGAAATGAACTTTAAAAAAAAAGAAAAGAATTTCTGCCAGTTGAGATGGTGCTGGTCTTTAATCCCAGCACTCAGGAGACAGAGGCCGGAGTTTCTGTTTTACTGAAGGAACAGTAATAAATGTTTTGCAGAAAATTCATGGCATTAAGCACCAGTAGCTATTATTTTTTCACTGGATGGTAGAGCATTACACACTTAGTTTTTTTCATGACTTTCCCATAAAGGTCTTAGGAACATATTTCCCCATAAAAGTTCAAGGCCAGCCTGGTCTACATAGTAAGTTCTAGGCCAGCCAGGGCTAGCAACTTGTCTCAAAGCAACAACAAAGCCAGAGTGTAACTATTTTTTTCAAAAGTAGAACTTGGAGCTGGAGAGATGGCCCCGGGGGTTAAGAGCACAGAACTCTGGTTCTCTTCCTAGCACCCACATAGTGGCTCACAACTTGAAACTCAAATCCCAGGGGAGTCTGATACCCTTACCTGGCCTACACATGCACTTCATGACCATTTGCATACATGTAGGTAAAACACTCACACACATAAAGACTTTTTAAGAAGAAAAGAAAGAGTGCTTGCTGTTCTTCTACAAGAGTGGTGGGTTCCCAACACCCACGCCAGCAGCTCACACCCATCTGTAACTCCAGCTCTAGGGGATCTTCCGGCCTCACGGGCACCTGTTCTCACACAGCATACACGCGCTCAGGGACAGAAGACACACGCAAATAAAAATAAATCTAAACAAAAAATGGACAATTTGTTCATTGCCAACACAAGACCCAAATCTCATTGTGTTGTTTCTGAGGGAAAGAAAGACCACACACAGAGAGATGGCCCAGTGACTTGGAGTCTGAAAATGTAGGCAACATTTCCTAGCTTCTTTTTCAGCTGTCTGATGTTACCCAAGAAGTGCTCCAGGGAGCTGACTTGGACAAACTTTTGACCTCTGTCTGGCCCTGGTTCCTAAAACTTTTATGGGAAAGTCACTAATAAACTAAGTGTGTAAATGCTCCGCCATCCGGGTTAAAAAATAACACCTACCGGTGCTTACGCCACGTATTTTCTGCAAAACATTTATTTACCTTTCCTTCTAGTAAAATACTCACTGATACATAAAGGACAGTAAAAATATCCACAGCCCACTATTAAACTTGATATGTTCTTACTTACAGGTTTTCATATGCGGTTTTTGGGTGGGTTGGGCATTAACTTGAAAACAAGCACCCAATGAGGGTCTAACAGATCAGCACCAAGGCACAGACCCGGTCATTCGTCCAATACAATGTCTGTCCTGAGAGTTTCAATGTCTCCACAGGAAAGATCAGATTGCCTGTTAAAATGGCCAATATACTTCTAGCAGTGAGTCACTTGTGTGAAAATAACCACCATAAAACACATTAGACTCTTATTTTTTGGGGGGGGGTGTGTTCTGTTTTTGTTTTCTTTAAACTGCGGTCTGGTCAATTTAATTCATCATGCTCTCACAAAAGTACTGCAGCGGCAGCAAAGGAGAACCTCCCGGTAGGTAGCCAGTCTCCTCTTGGAGGCAGAAGCATATGTAAAGAAAAATGACCTTACTGGGGAACCCTTAGTCTTTCTTGGAACTTCTGCTGACTCCCTTTTACAGGGCCAGGGGGGCTTCTGCAGTCAGCTGGCAGTGCACACGGATGGTCTGGATGATTACAGTGGGACAAAGATCAGAAGGTGCCCATCTGCTCCACCCTACATCCCTCCTGCCTCCCCTTCCCCCTCCCCCCCCTCCTTTCTCACCCAGCAGGCTTCGTTTCCTAGGCTATTGTCCCTGCCAGCATCTCCATCTTCTAGACCTACAGTCCCTTAGGGAAAGGATTCTAAAGGTACATGAAGATTCCTTCACCCAATAAAATTCCTTCAGAATCAACAAATGTTTGCAAAGAGGCTAAGATCTACACAGTGATTTTTCTCTGTTTTCCTTATGTTAAGAGTTCAGGATAGGGCTGGTGAGATGGCTCAGCAGGTAAGAGCACTGACTGCTCTTCTAAAGGTCCTGAGTTCAAATCCCAGCAACCACATGGTGGCTCACAACCACCTGTAATGAGATCTGAAGCTACAGTGTACTTATCTATAATAATAAATAAATCTTAAAAAAAAAAAAGAGTTCAGGATAAAGGGCTAGCAAGAGGTGATATGGCTCACTTGGTAAATGTACTTGTCCTGGAAACCCAATGACCTGACTTTAGTCCCTGGATCCCAAGACAGAAACTCCCTATACACATGTACCCATGCTCATACACAAACACTTCTCACACAAAAACAAATTAAAAAAAATCCTGGGCAGGCCGGGCGGTGGTGGCCCAGCACTTGGGAGGCAGTTTGAGGCCAGCCTGGTCTACAGAGTGAGTACCAGGACAGCCAGAGTTACACAGAGAAACCTGTCTCAAACCGCCCCCCCCCCAAAAAAAATCCTGGGCAGATTACTGGATCTTTAAAAAAATGAAGTAGCCAACAGGAATAAGCTGACTCCATGTAATTTACCAAAGCTTGATTCATTTGCTCTTTTCCCTCTTGTGAGATGACCTAGGACTATACTCACAGAAGGTCCCGTTAAGGAGAGCGCAGGCTGGGAGCAGCAGGCACCAAGCGGCAAGCACATCTGTTGGGCTCGCTGCTTCATCTGTCACTGACATGTAAACCTCTAGAACTCTGAGGTCTTGCAGAGGCTTCAGCTCCTTTACCCTTGGATCATTCTGAACAGAGGAGGATCTAGCATGCTTCTGTTTTTACTTATTACATTTCACTTGTGTATGCCCTCTGTATATGTGCAAATAAACTGGGATGCTTCCTTGAGGGTGACTTGTGTTGACAATCAATGAGAGCAAACTGCATTGGCAAGGGTGATGGTAATCAAGGGTGATGGGCTGGCTGTGGTAACCAGTCTTCTCTTCATGGCTCTAGGAGGCTGCACACACACAAGCAGTTCTTAGAAGGGACACAAAGGCAAACTCAACTGCAAGCTGCATTCAGCCCAGGCTGCTTTGCTTTTCTTTTTTTTTTCCTCTTTCCTCTTTTCCTCTCCTTTCCTTCCCTTTCCTCTCCTTTTCTTCCCTTTCCTCTCCTTTCCTTCCCTTTTCCTCCCCTTTCCTCCCTTTTCCTCTCCTTTCCTCCCTTTTCCTCTCCTTTCCTCTCCTTTCCTTCCCTTTTCCTCCCCTTTCCTCCCTTTTCCTCTCCTTTCTTCCCTTTTCCTCTCCTTTCCTCCCTTTCCTCCCCTTTCCTTCCCTTTTCCTCCCCT
>NW_022196895.1:34513048-34525228 GCF_008632895.1 Mastomys coucha | reverse complement strand
CTCTCTCTCTCTCTCTCTCTCTCACACACACACACACACACACACACACACACACACACACACACCTGGGCTGCATCCCTCTTCAGATGTGACAGTTAATTGTCACTGTCACCTGGGCTGGCTTTAGAAATCACCTAGCAGCCACGCCTCTGGCTATGCCTCCGAGGCTGTTTCCAGACGGAGGGTGGCAGGCACCCTGGCACGGGCTGGGTACTGGATTCAATACTAAAGGAAAAGGCAGAAAGTGGGGGACGCTGGTTCCCTCTTCTCTACTTCCTGGCCAGTGCCACTGACCAAGCTGTTCCCCACTCACTGCCCCACCTTCCCCTCCCTCCACACTTCCAAGTCTCCCTTCTTAAGCCCCGAGCCAAAGGAAATCCTTCTTCCTTTTGGTCACAGCAATGATAAAATTAACAAATACATCAGACAACTAAAGAAAAACAACGAACACTGCTTCTTCCTAGACCTCCAGGACACATCTTCTAAGATTTCAAGGAAACCACTTTTCTCAGTTTGGATATCTATCAACGCATGATCACTAACAGATGGGAAATATCTTTTCATTTCCCACATAAATGACGAGGCTGCTGCTTGTGGTGCTGAAGAGTGGTCGCCAGGCTTCGCAAATATCAAGCACATGCTCTACCACCATGCCGTACCCCGGCCAGTAGGTGATTTTAATTAACCGCTTTTGGAGAAGCAGGAACAGTATGCAAAGCAAGTTGGATGGTGTGGATTTCACAGAACTCCCATCCCTACTTGCAACTGGAGCAACTGTCTGCACAGATCTAGGGACACCCCTCTTCCTTCATAGTACTCTGCACTAAGATTTAAGAGACTTACACTGAGGGCTGGAGAGAGGACTCAGTGGTTCACAGTACACAGGACTGCGTTTGGTTCTTTTACCCGAGTCAGGCAGCTCCCAACTGCCTATAACCGCGGCTCCATGGGCACCTGAACTCATATACACATACCCACACAGAGCAACACACACAGGCACACAGTTAAAAGATAATAAAAAGCCAGGCGTGGTGGCGCACACCTTTATTCCCAGCACTTGAGAGGCAGAGACAGGTGGGATCTCTGAGTTTGGGGCCAATTTTAAGACCAGTCAGAGTTCAGTGGGGAGGCCATCTCAAAATCCAATAAACAAAAACACATCTTAGATTTATACTGTAATTTTAGTAGTCTGTCTTTTAAAAAAACACAGTTGTATGTGTAAATATGTGGAACACTCCTATTCCTTTGAGGCAAAGTCTCTCCCTGAAGGTGGAGCCCATTCTTTTTTCTCGCCTAGTCTGAAAGCCAGCAAGCCCAACAATCCTTCCTTGATGCTGGGGCTAGTGGTATGTGCTAGATTCTGGACTCATTTTGTAGATGCTGAACTCTGGTCCTCACAGTTGTACAAGTGGTCTTAATTTGAGTTGTCTCTCCAGCTTTTATTTTGTATGTTTATTTACTTATTTAATGTGTATAATTATGTGCCTGCATGAGTTTACGTGCATCATGTGTGTTCAGAACTCCATGGAGGTTAGAAGAGGCCATCAGACACTCCAGAACTGGAGTTACAGTCAGTTGTGAGCTGCCATGTGGGTACTGGTAATCAAATCCAGGTCCTCTGAAAAAGCAACACATACTCTTCTTTTGTTTATTGTTTTTTGAGACAGTGTTTCTCTGTGTAGTTCTGGTTAACCTGGAATTCACTCTGTAGACCAGGCTGGCCTCAAACTCAGAGATCTGCCTGCTTCTGCCTCCCAAGTGCTGGGATTAAAGGTGTGTGTCACCACCACCAGGCTGTAACATGTACACTTAACTACTGAGCCATCTCTCCAATTTCTCATTTTTAAATGTTTATTCTTGCTTTTTCGTGTGTGTGTGTGTGTGTGTGTGTGTGTGTGTGTATGTGTGTGCGTGTGTGTGTGTATACACGCCATGTGTGTTGCTGGTGCACTTATGCTATAGAATACATGTGTGGAGATTAGAGGAAACTTCAGGTTTTGGTTCTTGCTGTCTACCTTGAGTCAGGGTCTCTTGTATTTTCCCATTGGGTATGACTGGTTGATCGGCCCAGAGAACATGGAGGGATGTTTGTGTCTTTGCCCATCTTCCTACAGAAGCACTAGGGTCACAGACACTCATTATTGCATCTGACTTAACATGGGCCCTGAGTTTGAATTCAGGCCCTCAAGCTTGCACTTGAACAGTGCTAAACCCATTGAGCCATCTCTTCAGCCTGGTGTGTCTTTTTGCTGCTGGTGGGGGAGGGGTGGCGGAAGTAGGGCTGTATTGGAGAGAAGCCCAGCTCTCTGTCCAGGTAGCTTACATTCCTATCCACACCACTCTGCAAACAAATTTAGACTCAAAGAAGAATGCTTCTGGAGAAAGAAGAAATGAAAACAATAGAGTCTTTTAAGATTTGGGATCAAAGTAAACTAGAACCTTTGAACAATACTCTTAGCCTTCAAGTGGCAAACTGTGACAAGGATACATGAGGGGATTAAAACACTATGCAGTAGGGCTGAGTGTGGTGGTGCACAATAGGCAAATACATGAGTTTGAGGCCAGCCCAGTCTATGTGGCCTGGGCTACAAGGTGAGACCCTGCTTCAAAATATGAAACCAAACAAAAACACTGTATAGTAGATGGAGTGCTTAAAATCTTATCAACAGGGAGACCAGCGTGGAAAAGCAGGTCTTCATCTCTTACAGAAAACCAGTGCTTTCATAGACATGTAGTTGTCGGTGATACAGCCTCTTGCTGGAATAGGGATGAAGTTGCGTGTGCTGGCAAACTCCTGCAACTTGAGAGGCCGAGGCACGAAGACTGCTGCTGAGTTTGAGGCCACCCTAGGCTATACAGTAAATTCTAGCTAAAAAGGGCAATAGCAATCTTGTCTCAAACAAAACAAAAATAGGGCTGGAGAGCTGGCTCAGCAGTTAGAAGTGCTTGCTGCTCAGCCAACTGAACTTGGATTCAAATCCTAGCATACACATTGAGCAGTTCACAATCACCAACACCTCCAATTCTAAGGGACCGGACATCATCTTTTGGCCCCCATTGGGCGCCCCAACCTAGCACACTCACAGGGACACACACATGCACACATATATACATAAATAATCTTCAACAAAGAATGAGGATGTTAAAAAGCCAGGTTCATAACCATCTTTCCTTCCTCCTTTCCGCTAACCTACACTTCCCTTTCCCTTCAGGAGAGGGAAAGGAGGGAGGTTTTCTTCCCTCAGGTGTCTTCTCCCCTATACCTTGTGAATATACTCAGAGTCCTCCTGTTGCAAAGTGCTTCTTGTGGATGTTAAGCGAGAACAACCACGCAACAGCACACCATGTACACACAAACTGGACTCCTTCGACACTGGTTTGGTAAATGATCCCTGCCAACCCACCTTACTAACTGCACTGGATGCAAATACTCTAAAGGCTTCAAAATGGGCAAAACAAAATAAAAAACAAACACATTAACCATCTATGGAAACACGCTTTACATTTTGCGTCTTGTTACACCTTCATTATTACCCAAATCATCTTTACTGAAAGGTGAACATCTTCCAACTAGCAAATGGACCAATTAGACACCAGCAGAGGGGACAGAGCAAGCTACACCTTGCCAGCTCTGTGTTTACTGTTTCTTTTTTGTTGTTGTTGTTTTCTCTCCCTCCCACCCACCCCGCCCCTGTGCTCCCCCAGACAGGGTCTCACTATGTCTCTCTGGTGCTTACTATTTCTTAATGAAGAAGTTTTATCAATGCCTTTTATTGCCACACAATCTAGAGCTTTCTAGAAAAAGAAATTGAAATAAAGAATCTTTTAAACACTGCATGCCTACTTTAAATGGCAATGAGCGAGTGAGATCTGTGGTCCTACGTGAGGCTGGTGTTGTTCCAAGACTGTTTATTCCCAATCCTCCATCAAGTGTTTCCTTTCTGTCTTTTTCCAAATCTTCACCTTTTATCCTAGTTTACTCTGTTCTGCAAGATGGTTAAAATGCTCTCTCTGCTGATGTTTTTATATTTGCTTCCATTTAGAACCCTAAGAGGTGATAAACATTTCTAAAGTCTATTGCTGATATAATCTGGTGGAGGCGGACCTCAGAGATTATAACCTGTAAGTAAGAATACATAGCTGGGCATGACAGTGGGCATCTTTGTGAAGCTAGAGCAGGAGGGCTGTGAATTCAAAGCCAGCCTGGGCTCTAGGGGAAGCTCCCCCCATCCTCCCTGCAAACAAAACTATACTATAATAATCAAAAAACCTGCTTGCAACTACTGGCACGTCAATCTAGGCAAGGTACAGTAATATACAGCTGTCATTCCAGCACTCAGGAGGCAGAGGCTTGAGAACCAATACAAGTTCAAGGCCAGCTGGGTCTACACCATAAGCTTCAGGCCAGCCAAAGCTACATAGTGAACATCAGTCTCAAAACAGACAGGCAGACAGATAAACAAAATTTTAACAAAGGAAGAAAATCACACAACTTACACACATATAAAACAAAGCAATTCCGGGGGGGCTTGGGCACTTCTGTGTGGGGTATGTTGACACCCCAACAAGCCTTCCTATGCTGTTCACAGATATTTATTTACAGGCAGCAGACAAATGAGCACTTATAAATGTGCTAACTATCACACACGCTAATGCTGGGTTACAAGATAGTTTGACAACCTTGAGGCGTTTTTTCTTTGTATTTCATCTACGTAGAATATGGGAAAAATCAAATGACTGATTTAACAACCACTGGTCTCTAGACAAGCAAACAGGAATAAAACCATGGAGGAATGAGGATCCTTCTGTCTCGGGCTGTGCTGAACGGAGGGAAGGGGTCAATGGTCCAAGCCTTTTTATTGTTGTGGCTACACAATGAAGCCTACTGGGTGTTTCACAGCAGTTTCTGCAGGATTTCCATGCTCCTCCTATTTTGGTCCATGGTCATTTGCAGAGACAATTTGTAGGAACATACTGAGTGGGATATGAAATTTCTGTTCCTATTTGTGAATTGTGAAATGAGTTGTGTGCAGAAGTGCAACCACAGTGTGCTGGATAGTTTTATGTCAGTTTGACATAAAACAAGAAGAAGAAACCTCAATTGAGAAGATACCCCAGCTCCGGATTGGCTTGTGGGGAAGCCTGTAGTGAATTTTCTTGATTTAAAACAGATGTTGGATGGCCCAGTTCACTGTAGGTGGTGCCACCCCTAGGCAGGTGGTCCTGGGAACTGTAAGACAGCAAGCCATGAGAAACAAAGCACAAGCAGCACACTTCCATGGCCTCTGCTCCAGTTCCTGCCTTGGGCGTCCCTACTGCACTTCCCTCAGTGATGGACTGTGCTGTGGAACTCTAAACAGATATAAACCCTTTACAAGCTGCTTTTGATCATAGTGGAGTGTGTGTGTGTGTTGAAACAAGGTTTCTCTACGTAGCTCTGGCTGGCCTTAACTCAACGATTCACCTCCTCTGTCTTCTGAGTGCTGGGATTAAAGGTGTGCACCACCAGACCTGGCTTGGTCATGGCATATTACCACAGCAATAAACCCCTAAGACACATAAGGTTTTAATTTTTAGAATATACTCTGGATTACTGTGTAAGATTAGAAAATGTTTTCATAATCAGCAAATGTAAACTCCAAAATAATATTAATCTACAGTCAAAGGTGCTACACAAGAGACATTTATTAATGTTCTATTATATTTACAGTTTAATATAGCAACCAAAGTGAACTAGCACTTGGGCAGCAAGCACATCATCCTACAGTTACAACAGTTGTAAAAGCAAGGAGGACAGAATGTTAGGGATCCTCTCAAAAGTTCCAAACTAATTCTTTGCTCCTGACCCTCTGAAATTCTATCCAGTTTCTAGAATAATATTTAATATTTAATCTGAATCCATCTTTGCCCTTTCCATTTTATATGAACTACACAGAACTACAGAATGAAAAGGTAATTTCTGAATATAGACTATGGAAATTAATGCTTATTTACCAATTGAGAACATTTTTGTTAACACTACAATGAACTCTGCACTATGGTTTTGCTTCCAGATGTTCACACACAGTACAATTAAACATATTTCTAGATTAATTTGAACAGGAAATATGGATTATGTGCAGAAATGCAGTCATAACCAAAGTTTTGACTTTTGAGAAAACCCCTTTCAAATAGCCAGCCTTATACATAGCTTACACTAATCTGTAATTTCAAATCTGCTTTGAGATGGAGGATGAATAAAGCAAGATTGCCCCCTACTGACTACAGGGACATGGCTCATGCTATTTAAAATGACTACAAACAATATATAAGGCATTATTAATAATACATCACAGACTTGATTGCAAGAGCTTTTTCAAACATTAACCACTAATGATTCGATGATTACAGAATTCTGCATTAACTATTAACATTTTACACCTAGGAACAAATAGAGAGAAATGATCTTTTTCAACAGTACTTTATTTTTTAAAGCAGGTGACTGTTCCTCCATTCTGGTGCTGATTCACTTCCTGCAGGTGCTCTCACTTCTCCAGGGACTTCTTCAGTGCAGGAAGCCTTTGCCAGAAAACATCTGCCAGAGAAGGACACTGAGCAGTCAAACTCTAGTTAGCCTGTTATGTTGGCTAAGAGCAGGGTATAGTCACAGAAGGAAAGAGGTTTGGGAACATCCATGCTGCATTTCAACAGAATTTGAAGATTACTATACATGGACATCATAGCAGCCAATAAAGTCAATTTTCAGTTCTTAACATCAAGCCCCCCTCCCACTGCAAATAACTGGCATGCTCTTCTCTAAAGATTTGTTTTATGTGTATGAGTATTTTGTCTGCATGTATGTCTGTGCACTGCATGTGTACAGTACCTTCAGAGATCATAAGAGGACATTGGATCCTCTGAAACTGGAGTTAAAGATGGTTTTGACCACCATGTGGTTTCTGGGAAACTGAACCCAGGTCTTCTGGAGGAGCAGCCGGTGCTCTTAACCCCTGACTAACTTTTCAGTCCCAGTATGCTCTCTCTTAAAATCCAATAAGGGGGCTGGAGAGATAGCTCAGCAGTTAAGAGCACTGACTGCTGACTTCAAATCCCAGCAACCACATGGTGGCTCACAATCATCTGTAATGGGATCCAATGCCCTCTTCTGGTGTATCTGAAGACAGCTACAGTGTACTTATATACATAAATAAATAAATAAATAAATAAATCTATCTTTAAAAAACTTTTTGGGAAAAAAAAAGAACCAAGGTATCTGGGAAGCATATTTTTCAGAATATATGCAATTCATAACCAACTTTTAAAAAGTATTATGACAGAAAAGTATACTTTTACAATGATATCTGTGTCTACGTGTGTTCCTGCCCTGTGCCGAGTAATGAACTTAGGGCATTGAATGCTAAGCAGATGTATATCACTGAGCCAAATCCCCAGCTCCGTACATACACACTAGTATAATTCTCATAGAAATAACATGGGAGGAAAACTTTAAGTGCTGGAAACTAAAACCGGATCTGCAAAAGCATCTCTTCAGACTCCACAGACGAGTCTGCTGGGATCACTCCACAGTTGTTTTTGTTGCCCATAAGCCAATGTGGAGGGGAGTAGCTTCTTAATTGAGGTTCCTTTTCCCCAACTCTAGCTTGTGCCAAACTGACATAAAACTAGCTAACATACTATGATTGCAGTTCTGTACACAATTCATCTTGTTTGTCCTGCATTTTGGATAGCCTAAAGAAGTCTCTACTCTTTGAGTTTTGTATTTTTGGACAGAGTCTCTCTCTATAGCCCTGGCTGTCCTGGAACTATGTACACTGGTCACAGAGATCTGCCTGATTGCCACTATGCCAGGTAAGAGCTGCCTCTATTCCAACACCCTCTGTACACACTAAGTTCATTTCAGAATGAAAGGTGCAGGAGTTACCTTCTCTATGGAGTTACTTCTGAAATTCACTACCTACGGTCTTTCTGGCACAGGGAAGCCTATACAGCTTGCTTTTAACTAGGAATATCAACCACAAAAGGTGGTCAGATTCAATGAAGTAATACCATAATACTTCACACAATGAGGTTTTACTGTATCTTCTAACCAAAGTATCTGCTGACTAAAGAAAGCCAATATTCTACATGTGGATCTGGATAAAGAGGTTTTAGTCTTTTCAATGAGCAAAGGTCACTCACGCCTACAGAATCTTACTATTTCCCTCCAAGGGATTCTGAGAGTTAATTGGTAAGGAAGCAATTAGATTTGTAAACACTACTTTCAAATCCCAGTCCCTTCACCTGGGCTCAAGACTCTCTGGGCACATCTGAGTGATTTCATAGCAACTACCACACAAGGCTGGGCAGAAAGCAAATAAATGTTCTGGTGCCCTCAGACAGGGCCACTCATTTACTTGTGTGCAGGTTTCTGACAACCTTTAAAGCACACCACAGAAAGCCTGCTCAAAGTATTCCCTGACCAGTTCCCACAGCAGTGTTCTCAAGACTGGTGATGCAAATCGTGGCCTAGCAGATTCATGACTTTCAATGTAGACCACTCAGAAATGTTCCAAAATTTTTAGAAAAATCAAAGCTACAGAACATAATCCTGGCCAGGCAGTAGTGGTGCATACCTTTAATCCCAGCACTTGGGAGGCAGAGGTGGGCGGATTTCTGAGTTCGAGGCCAGCCTGGTCTACGAAGTGAGTTCCAGGACAGCCAGGGCTATACAGAGAAACCACCAGATCCCTAACTTTGGAAAATAGAGTGTTAATGCAGTCCCTGTCTTGGCTACTATCTGTTGTGTACTAGAAGATGAACAAAGTATGCAATCCTGCAGGACACTCAAACCTTCCATGCTTTTCCTTTTCCCTCCCTTCCCTTTTCAAGGAAGAGTCAAACCTAGTATACCTCACTATACTCCCAAGACTGTCAAATATCATTCTAAATAAAAAAATGAAGACAATGACAGAGGATGATCTCAGGACCCTGGGAAATTCACAGCTCCTACCAAATGCCTCTACGATAGTTCTGTTTGCAACGGGGAAGGCGGAGTTGAGCTGAGCTGCTGTCTGCTACTGCTCTGCACTACACCCCAGGAGACTCAAGTTCTCCTACACATGATCAACATCCACAAATTAAGTTCTACTGTCGTTTAAGGTGTGTGACAACTGCTGCACACAGCTATTGCAAGGCCCTTTTTGGGCCTTCAATTGGACTGGCTTTTAAGTGGTGCTCAAGGTTTTATTTTACCAAATATACAATCTCAAAAGTCCAAAGGACAAAGAGTGAAGTCTGTAAAGGCATAGCCTGCCTTGTCAGGACTCTGCTGTATTCAAGCTCTCTTACCCTTCAGGTAGCTGCTGGTAAGACAGGAGTTAGCCACTGGGGAAAACTGTGTGAATCAGTTCAGGGCTTAGTTCTGGTAAAAGAAAGGTCTCTCTCCTTCCCTTGGATCTGAGCTTCCTCTCTACCAGAGTGATTAAATCTGGGTATGAACCTGAAACCAGGCAGCAAGAGAGGTCCAAGGACTAATTTTAAGAGATGGATATCTTAGTAGGCTTGTCAGTAGTGCAAGCAGGAGGGCCTATTCCTGATGTACCTGCTGGCTTCCCTCAGGGCATTCTGGGACTCTGTGAGAACAGGGAAGGAGGCGGCCTGATGGGCTCAATCATGCCATCAATACCTTACCCCCAACCCCCATTACTACTGAGAACTGAGATCCTTGCCTGTATGTTCCAAAATACTTCTCTTCTTCCCCTTTGCCCTCACCACCCCTCCAATAAAAAAATGGGGAAAGCCAGGTCTTTTTTTATGGCCTCTTTACAATTTATGTACCCTATCAGAGTCTCACTCTAAACTCTGCAACACATCTCATTATCATAACAGCAAACGAACACAGTCCCCCACCTCCTCCAATACCTTTAATAAATAAAGAGAACTCTGGTCCTGGGGAGATTTGAGAAAGTTTCTGGCATCTTCCGAACTTTTGCATAATTGATAAATCCTCTGAGAAACAGGAGAAAGCCTAATTGAAAAAAGAAAATTCAAGAATGATCTTCTAATTTCTACATTAGGTCCCTTCCCCAGAACTCCCCGCACTGTAACAGGAACATGTCATTTTCCTGCTGAAGCCTACTAACATGGGCAGTTTCCCCCAACAACTCCAAAGAACTTTTCTATCAAATTATCCAATGGGATATTCTCCACAGGAAGGCAAAATCTCAAGTGTAAATGACTCTTTTGCACAGGATCTAACTGGCCTCAAAAGAAAATGAAAGGTAAAATGGGAGGGATTACAAACCGGTTTTGTTGTTTTGTCCCAGTGTAAAGACTGGTCTCCAACTTGCTATGTGGGAAAGACTGGCCTTGAACTCCTAACTTTTCTGCCTTCATCCCTGAACTCTTCTGGGATTACAGGCACATACCACCAGAATTCTGCTTTTCTCAAGCTTAATTCTAATCTTTTCTGTAATTTCATTTTTCTGCCAACAGTACTTAACATTGTCCACTAGATGTCAGCATCCACTTATGTAGAACTCCAGTTTTCAACCAACCTCCCCCCCCAACCCGCAACCAGGGTTTTTCTTAGTAGTCCAGGAAGTCGTCCTAACTGTCCTAGAACAGTTAGACCAGGCTGGTCTTGAACTCACAGAGATCTGCGAGTCTGTCTCCTGTGTGCTAAGATTAAAGGTATGAGCCACCACCACCAGGCCCCAGTTTTCTACAGGTAAAGCAGCAGACTCACACATTTACTCTCAGATGATGATGAGCCGCTCAGATGAAAACACAACCCTCGTTCTGACAGTTTTAACACCATTTTAATACTGAGATACAATCTACAGGTATAAAGTTCACTACATACAATGCTACACCCTAATTTGGGGGCATGTTTGTCACCACCCCCAACCCTTGTATTTAGCAGCTGTCACTCATTTGTTCCCTCCTCCTCTCTCTGATACCCAGGTAATCGTTAGTCTATTTTGCGTTGAAGAATTTTAACACAGACTCAGTGGTAAAAGAAATTAATTTGTTCTTTTTTTGGTAAAAACCAAGAGTTATCTATGTTGAAATTAATGACTATCATTCAGTTGGACACCAAAGCACAGAAATATAATATAGGCTAACCCTCACGTGCTGGTTCTCCTGAAATGGAAGCACCATCACTAGAATGGAGGGACCAGAAGCACAATGTGGGAAGCGTTTGCTACATTATTTCAACTGCTGAGAAAAGTTTAAAATGTTAAGATATTTATGTAAAATATCTTGATTTTTAAATGTTTTCAACTAATTTAAAACAACTTTAAAAATAACAGGGGTAAGTGGGGCAGTGATGGCACACATCTTTAATCGCAGCATGCAGGAGGCAGAGGGAGGCTGACCTCGGAGTTTGAGGCCAGCCCAGTCATAGAGTGAATTCCAGGACAGCTGGGGCTACACAGAAAAACCCTGTTTCGGAAAAACCAAAATAACAACAACAGCAACAAGGACAAGAACAATAACTGGGTTAAACAGACTACTAGCGTGGGCGAGCTGTAACTCCCGAGCTACCAGCTTTGGTCTATGTCCTGCACAGACACCTGCAGATACTGCCAAAGAGACTCAGAGAGGTGCAAACATACACTTTGTTTTTTTGTTTTTTTGTTTTTTTTTTTGTTTGTTTTGTTTTTGAGACAGGGTTTCTCTGTGTAGCCCTGGCTGTCCTGGAACTCACTTCATAGACCAGGCTGGCCTCGAACTCAGAAATCTGCCTGCCTCTGCCTCCCAAGTGCTGGGATTAAAGGCGTGCACCACCACTGCCCGGCAGCAAACATACACTTTAAATATGGGTACAAACACACACAGGCACACAAAGCTGAGCTGTTCCTACCACCCCCTTGCTTATAATGAAACAGAATATAGCAAGAAAAACTGATAATAAAATATTAATATAGGGAGGCTGGAGACATGGATTGGTGGTTAAAAGCATTGACTGCTCTTCCAGAGGCTCTGAGCTCAATTCCCAGCAGCCACATGGTGGCTCACAACCATCTGTAATGGGATCTAATGCCCTCTTCTGGTGTGTCTGAACACAGCTACAGTGTACTCCTATACACAAAATAAGTACATAAATCTTTTAAAATATATATATCAATCTATCTTCCATGAAACACTGATAAAGAAATCAATCCTTTTTTTTTTTTTTTTTTTTTTTTTTTTTTT